>NW_009798271.1:127183-134183 GCF_000520075.1 Aphanomyces astaci | reverse complement strand
ACCCGTCGACCAAGTGCTACCGTATCGCAGGCGGCAACGGCAAGTTGGACCCTGCCACGGGCGGATGCCCCCTTGTCAAGAGCCGCAAGGGTTAGACTCCAAACTGTGTTGTGTAACGTAAGTTTATAGTGTTGTGTTTCTTCATGCGACCTGTGACGTGGTTGCAGCGTGGAACTGTCAAGTCTTATCAAGGCTCCAACGTTGGAGTTTTCAAAGATAATCATACTTGGACGATATAGTTATACCTGTGACGTGGTTGCAGCACTAAATCTGGCTGGAGATTTCTTCATTGCCGCGTTGAATCATGTAAATTTATAATGCCAAGTGAAATTGATCATTTTTGTGCAATATTTAGAAAGCGGCATCTCGAATGTCCATGCCTTCTACTTACCAACGTCTCAACGTGATACATATCCGTGGCAAAAGACCCGGGAACCCAACGGTATTATAGTTGTTGTACCAACTAGTATGTTAATACCAAACCATTGGAGGAGCTAGCTAGCCAAGGCAGTGTCTCAGGATATACTTGCCTCGAAAGCCAAGTTGGTCGTTGATGAACGTGACCTTGATCCAGTCGGACTCGAGGACGTTGGTTTCAACGTCGCAGTCGCCTGCAGCAGCCGAAGGGTCGTGCACTGGAGATCCGCTGCTCTCGACATCTTTGATGATGAGAAGGCACAATTCCTTCCACACTTCCCACGTGAACACCTTGGTTTCAATCACGGCGATGATGAGGGCAGGGCATCCCGACACGTAAATGCCCACAGGGTTACCCACACGGAACAGCTCGCGATAGGCTGTGGCCTCTTGCGTGAACCTGTGCATGTCACTATTGATGCGTCTGAGCTCCTCAATCGAACGCTCGTCCATCGGCCCAGAGACCACGCGCATGCTGCCATCGTGCTCGCCTTCCACTTGCATCAAGCTCAATACTAGTAATAGTTTTTTCAAATGGTTTCCAAAAGAAGGTTGGTGAAAGCCATCATTTTTTTGGGTTAAATCGTCATGAAAGTGCTTATTTAATGCATACAGAATTACAGTGTACTAACGTTACTATAGTACAGAATTTGTCTGAAAATTCATTTTCATTTATTTACTTCGTCCAAATACAGTAAGGTCGACAATCGAACGACTGAGTTGATTGATAAACAGCGATTTTTGATTGGCCATGATTGCAAAATGCAAAGCAAAATCTAACTGTAAGTACGAAGTATACTTACTTCACCTCGTGCAGAACACGTATAGTAACGTTAAGGCAGTAGTACCCGCAAACGACTACTACGTAGTACTTACTACACAATGTTTCAGTCTGGCCAATGTTTTTGCGCAGAGATACTATGGTAGTATCCCCCAAATGCACAATATTCCTTGATATAAAATGGGCAATATTTCTTGTTATAGAATATTAATACATGTAGTTCTTCAATTCCATGTGGGTTCCGGATCTTGATCAAAGTATACTACAACCCTGCTATTCCAACAAGTAGAGTGCGCGGCTATATTTTAAATAGATTTTAAATACTGAAATGCATGAGAATCGAATGATTTTGTAGATTTTAAATGTCGAAGTAATAACCCTGTGTAGTTTTTTACTCGGTATCAATAACTGTGGAAATCAAGCCAGAGAGGGCCGGCCTATTCTCACATCGTTGTCGTCAGCAGCAGCATCATGTCCCGCTTCCTGTCCGAGCCGATCACGACCAAGCACTCGCATCAACTCACAGCGCCCAAGCTGAATCTGAACATCGGATACAGCTCCATGCAAGGGTGGCGTGACACCATGGAAGACGCGGATGTGGTGGAGATTGACATCCCCGGTAACGTCAACGGCGCGTGCTTTGCCATCTTCGACGGACACGGAGGCGACCACGTCGCCAAGGCAGTGTACGAGCTACTCTACCAGGGTAGATAGCTGAGGACCTCTGTCTTACGACATGTATAACATAGGGCCAAGGAAATCATTCAGAACATTGCCGACACGGACGACTTCAAGCGCTTCGACGGCACCGACCACCGCGTGATGGTGACAGCGTTGAGCCAAGGGTTCCTCAAGACCGACGAATCGATCCGCAACAACGAAGCCGTCGGCGGCAACGCGGACGAAGTTGGCGCCACGGGTCTCCTCGTGATTGTCACGGAAAAGCACATCTTCTCGGCCAACATCGGTACGTCCATGTCCACATGTGTACGTTGCTTACGCATACCATATATATGTTGATCCAGGGGACTCTCGATGCATCTTGAGCAAGAGCCAGAACCAATCGCCGATCCAGATGTCCCTCGACCACAAACCCGACCACGAAACCGAGAAGCTTCGCATCGTCGCGGCCGGCGGCACCGTGTTCCGCGGGCGCGTGTGCGGCGGCGTGGCCGTGAGCCGCAGCTTCGGGGACTACTGGTTCAAGCGCAACGAAGAAGGCAAGCCGGACAAGAAGCCGTGGGAGCATCTCGTGATCGCCGAGCCCTGCGTGAACGTCCAGCCGCGCGACCTGATCAAGGACGAGTTCCTCGTGTTATGCTGCGACGGCATCTACGATGTCATGTCGAACGAGCAGGTCCAGCGTTTTGTGCGCGACCGATTCAAAGCAGGCAAGAGCCCCAAGGAAGTGAGCGAGCTACTCATGGACGAGTGCCTGAACAAGGGCAGCCGCGACAACATGAGTGTCATCATCGTCGTGTTTAATGCCAAGAAGAAATAATAACCCCAATCTACTCTAGATTGCTCGTGCAATATATATATATATATTATATATATAGATAGATACATGGTAACGTTATATTATGTGGGGGTGTTGTTTTTGCCTATTTGTAAAAACACCCTCCAAGTCACAGCAGGAATGTAGTTCAAATGTGTGACGTTCCTGTGACAATGTTCAACCTGGGATACCGTTGGCAAGGATGCTATATGGCGAACAAGAAAAAGCAGGTACATAATATATATGGACACAACCCGCTGCACGAGGGTACTACAGAGTCTACTAGTACTACTAGCTCAAAACGGCATGAGATACAGTGCTGTACTGTGATGAAGTGTTGTCGGCTACTATGCAAGAGCTCTCTGGAAAAGTCGTTTGAGTACGTTAATGGCCATACTCCATACTATGAATAGTAGTACTAGTACTTACAAGTGCATCTCCCTTGTAATACTACTAGTATGTCGGCGGCACCTACGATATCTCTTTGAGTTTGCCCAAGCCAAATATTAATAATACTATTAATAGTATGCGACGCTGTCTTATAGGGGCGACGCGCCGATATCGTCGTCATCGTCATATAGCGCATCGATAGCTGCTTTAACGTCCGCATGGCAATCGTTCGGACTAAATACTAATGCATGGTTCAAGTGCTGCAATGCACGGTCCACACGGCCCTACTAACTCATGAGCAAAAACACTAGTAACTACTAGTATATGTCACTACGATGTGAGATACAATAGTGACACGAACATGAGACACGGTTCACGTACGAGCTTGGTGTAGACCGAACCTAGGGTAAAGTGCACCGTGTAGTCTTTGGGGGCGGCCGCTTCCACTCGGTGGAGTTCGACCAACGCCTACAGTAGCAGCAACCAGTTCAATCATCTGCGACATCGTACTAGTACTACTACTAGTACTACTAAGTGATACATTCCAGAGACTAGTGTACCTCGTCGAGGCGGCCGTGCGCGACGAAAATGTCAGCTTTGTGATACCGGGCCACGAGGTTGGTCGCGTTCAAGGCGAGTGCCGTGTCGAGAGCTGCTAATGCGTCGTCGTCTTTGGTTAACGCATGCAGCACCTACAACGATCAAATGTATCACTGTATCGCACATATTCCACTGTATCACAGCATGCACGACCAATATATATAATATATATATATATATATATATACCACGCCTCGGAAACAATGCAGGAGCGAGCTGTGGGGGTTGATGGCAACGGCGCGACCAAAATGGTAGTCGGCGACCGCGAGCTTTTCCTGCTTAAAGTAGATCGTCCCGAGACCGCACCAGGCATTGTAATGGCGCGGGTCCACGCGAAGAGCTTGGCGGAAGCATGCCACCGCCTTGTCAAAGTCTTCATTAGACACGTACTCGTGGCCGGCCAGCGTGTACGCGTATGGGAACGTCGGGTCCACTTGAATGGCCTACAAAAAAGCAGATATAGTGTGGAAATTCAGGCTTTTTTGATATATATATATATATTCAATGCATCGACAATTATATACTATTATATACATTCATATCACATACGTAGGTGATCGACTGTAGGACTAGTAGTACCCACCCCCACATCCTCTACTAATACTACATAGTACATGGAATGATGATTTTCTAGTAGGAGTAGTCCCCATTCATTTCTCTATGCACATTGACGGAAAATAGTGTGTGTAGAAATAGTACTACTAGTAGTATTAGTACCCGTGTAAAAAAGTCAAGAGCGACGTCGTGCTCCTTCTGAAGGCTAAAGCAGTTGCCGGCGACACACCATGCTTCGGCCGATGTCTTGTGGCTCGTGACTTGCTGGGCCAAGTAGGACAAGTCGACTTCTTTCTTCAAGTGCCACAGCGTCGTCGAGTAGATGCTGACGCCGTCGAGGCGGTCGGGACTGAGGGCTCGCATGCGTTCAAACGCCATCGCAGCCTACAGATGTCAATATACATGATCGCATATGGGAGTCAGTCGACTGTAAAGTGGGCGTACAGATATATATATCGACATGTACGTTGTGGCAGACCTGTGGATATTGCGCGAGTTCAAAGTACGCGCGGCCCATTTGGTGCTGGACCCATGATGTTTGTATGTGATGTGGTGGCAGCGACTGCAGCCCAGTGAGCGCGTCAGCACATTGGTACTATACAAGGCAACGGGAGGATACGATGGATAGATGGGGAGGGTTTGTACGAGGCATATGTGTTGGTATGCAGCGCCGCATAAGCTCAGTAGACGCAGCACATCCCCCTATATACTTGCCACATGTGTCAAAGGATAGGAAGTGGATACTGCGACTACCACCACCTCTCCGCGGGATAGAGGATGTTGTGAAGACGTGGTGTCGCCTTCTAGCTTGGTGTTTGACTAGATATATTCTGCGATGAGAGGATGGTGGACGGTAGATCCTCATGGTGGCGGACCTGGTGGGATGCTCCTTGCTCTGTGATGGTTCGGCTCAGCGCTTTCTTGCCTCGGGCATGGCTCGTGTTGGTAGATGCTTGAACTCGAGAATGAATGCGGCGGGAAACCGAAGGCGGCGGCGGCGGCGGTGGAATGTTGTTTTCATCCAAGTGGACTACGTAGAGTGCCAAGAAGATGGATGGCTGTCCTGATGATACGTGGCGTACCTTTGCTTGGGTTCGTGGATACCCCTCCAAAGAACAACGAAGCGGACGCTTGGCTTCCCAACTCGCAAAGGTTCTCAAACGATGACCAGAGGAACGGGTCGAGCTTTAAGCTACAGATGGCGTTGCAGTCGTCGCCAAGAGTTATGTGGATGGAATAAGGAAGAACGAACGATGCGGGGAAGGAGGCATACATAAACAATGCATGAGAAACGTACCTTTCCGTGAAACATTCAATGGCTTGGTCGGTGCGATGCAGACGCCGGTGGACGCGGCCAAGGAGGTAGAGTCCAGCAGCACCGTTTGGGACGTTCTTCGTAGCACCTTCACCAGTCGAGCGCCGTGTCGACATGGAAGGTATCAATGCGTTCTCGGCGTCCGAGATACGATCTGCTTCGAAGCAACAGAGTGCCAAGAGGTATCTGTTGTGTGCGGACAGGATGCCTTGATTTGAAGTCATGTGTCGTTCCAGCAGCGAAATGGCGCGATGGCCGGCCCCAGACCGGTAATACGCGTCGGCCAACAAACCAAGGTTGTCCTCGGAAGCGTTCTCTGCCACTAGTCGCTCCGCGAGGAACACTGCGGTTGCATGAACATTCTGGTCCAGGTACCGCTTCACCGCCAACGTCAAGCATTGCTCCATCGTCATGAGGTTTTGCTGTCCTGTGCAATCCACAACGAACGGATTGGATTGGCTGAATGTTCGAACCCCCAGTGCCGGATAAACCTCTATAATATGAATTCCTCAGCAACAGTATTATATTACACAGTACGTTCATGAACGACAGAGCAGCAAGGAACGCTGGCGCGCCTGGCAGCGGCGGAGTGCCGCAACGAGGCAACTTCAGTCGTACGTGCTTCAACTAGGCATGCGGATGGAACCTTTAGTGATGGATGTAGTGGAGGCAGACATATTGAGTAAGCTGCGCGACGTCCCTGTCAAGATCGTCGCGGCCGACACGAACGCCGGTAGGTTGTTCAGTTGACATACTTCGTCTCTCCATGTCTGATCGAAAATGCTGCCGTCGTAGAACTGTTGCATGACGTGCTTGCGTCCTTGCGCCAGAAAGCCCTCGACTTGCAGAACGACAAGTGGATGTACAAAGAGCTTTCATTCCTTTGACGGTACCAACCCTTGTCTTGTCCAGGAACCTTACCGAATACTAACATGACATGCTACATCGACGATAGTTGCCATTGGGGTCTGTAGCAAAGGTGTTAATCACAAGGGACGCCCGATGCGATTTATAGTTAGGACTAATAACTGGGTATTAATAGTACTATTATTATTAATACTATTATTATTAATAGCGTAAAAGTCCAATTTAAGGTGCTCGATCCATATTAAGGTTCACGCGAATTAGCCAATCAATTCCTATAAAGGCAATTTTTAACCTAACCGCCTAAAAAATATGCAAATATTAATAGGTACTACCTCTGTCCGACTTCAATTGTCGTGATTCATATTTCCGGTATCCGGTTTTGATTGTCGTGATTTCACACTATTGGTTAAAATTGAAACTCAAACAATTGTATTGGTCAAAATTATCCTTGGATTACAAGCCTGCAAGCCGAGCAGCAAGGTACATGTCAGCAGAACATGTCAACGACTCTTCGAGCTCACCGCGCCGACGCTTCGCTTCTTTGCCTAGGTGCTTCAGCTTGTACTTGTTGCTTCCA
>NW_009798271.1:115834-123126 GCF_000520075.1 Aphanomyces astaci | reverse complement strand
ATTTTATGACATGGTATCCAGAGGAGCCCTAAGTTATCTTAAATTGGTTTTTTACGTTATCTCCAAAGTTGTCTGGATACCAGCTGAATTTTGGAAAAATTATATTCGATTTCCGATTGAACACAAACCTCCATAAAATAGTTGGACCAAATCGGTCCATTTTTTTATGCCATAAAACACTCGATAAAATTGTGGTATATAGAAGTTATGAACTTTGGTGGCATCCAGACGTACAAAATCTCGAAAAATGGAATATTTCGATTTTGCCAACTTTTCTTGGGAAAACGGCCATTTTATGCCATTTTTCGTGGCATCCAGAACTCGTTCGGTTGATATACGAATGATATTCTAGTAAGTTAACAACTAACTATCCTAGGCGGCAAAACTCAGCATCGAGTTCAAGATATGGTGCACGAGCGTGTACTGCGAGTCCCGGGCGTGGTCGGGGACTTGGGCGAGCGTGGCTTTGAGTTCGTGCATGACGTTCTGGACGAACGGAGCAATCGCTTGGTCCTTCGGGTTCATCACGAGCAACGACTCGCGCAACCAGTGCAAATGCAGCGCCAAGTGCTCCAAATTCAGCACGTCGCTGCCGAGCTGCTGCACCAGACACAGCACGATCATCTGCGACAGAGACGACGGCCGCTTCCCCAGCACCGCCGCCGGCTCGACATGTTCACATGCATGCCGCACCAGCGCGACGTTTTCCGCGCCGAGGGCGAGCTGGAAGCCTTCTTCAAACTGATGGTTCTCAAGCAACGTTTGAATGGCGAGGCACTGCTGGGCAAACAGGTCGACTTCGTGGCTTTCATTTGCCAGCAACGTCGTCGTCGTCGTGGCATCTTGAGCTGCTTGTGGCAGCTGGGCCAACTGGTCGCCGACTCGACTTAGTGCGTTTGTGAGCTGTGTGAGCTGCGCTTGAAACTCGGCCAAGTTGGCGTTGGACTCGACGACCTTGGCTTGCGTGCCCTTGACAAATGTGTCTTGGATCTGCTCAAACATGCGCTGCGTCGCCGCTTGAAACGACGGGATGATGTGGCTCTGGAAGGTCTCGCGGAACGCGTCGCGCACGTCCAGCCCAGTGCCGCCGCCGTCCGGCCGCCCGGCTACAATCGCGTCCTCCACCGCCTTTTGCACCGGCTTTAGCACGCTGTGCTCCATCGTGTGGAGTACAATGCGCCCGATCGCGGGCACCACGACCCCCTGCATGTGCTTTTTCACGGACTTGTCCACTTGCACGCTCACCTGTGCGGCCAAAGCCGCAAACTGGTCCTTCAGTTGCTCATGGTGTTCCCGCTGCTGCAGTTCTAGACGGCCAAGCACCGCCGACACCCCGTCGTCCGGAAATCCGCCGAGGTTCGAGGTGGGGGACGAAGACGCGTGGTTGTACGGCTGGTCGGGCGCCGGGATCGGGGGCGGCATCGGCAGCGACGACACGGACCGAGGCGACGACAACGCGTGGTTGTTGGTCGTGTGGTGCAGTTGGTGCAGCTGCGTGATCATGGCATCCACGTCGCGATGATCGTCGTCGTCGGTGGTGCTGCTGCCGGAGCTCCGTCCGCCCACGGACCCCCCGCCGCCGTCCGTCGCGAGCATCGAGCTCAACCCGGCCTCGCTCCCGTTGAAATCCGTCACTGTAATCGAAATGTCCAGTTCTACACAACAAATGGACACGAACGAACGTTAAATAACGTTATACAAGTCGATTCGAAATCGGAGGATACAATCGACCAATCAAAAACCACAACACTATTCCAGTGGCCAATCAAATTAGCCACTCTTCGACCAATGAAACATCGAATGAGTGTGACACTCGACATTTTTTGACATACAAAAGTGAGTAAACTATTAAAATAATATGTATTAAAAATTCTCTATAAGTTATATCATAAAAATTATTTAAAAAATTACTTTGAATATTACCATAACATATTTTATTATTTAATAAGTAAAAGGTAATATACGTCTTAAGAATCAATCGATCGATAAATTTGGCAAAAAAAAATCCGCACAAAGGTCAAATTTTGGGTAAAAGGACAATATACCAGTTGCGGGCGCGGCGAGTGCGCGCGGCGATTCGGCCGCCGACTGCTCGTACTGAATGGTGTCATCATCATCGTCGTCTTCGGCGGTCAGCGCGCCCACCGACTGGCCCACCGCGTGGTGGTGGTGGGTGCCATCGTACGCCGGCGCCGCCGATGGGCTTCGAGTCGGCGGCGGCGCCGCGATGTAAACCGCCGCGGCAGGCACATGGTATCGTTGAATCGCCTGCGTCTGGATGCAATACAGCTGCATGGCGTCGTCGCTGCCGGCTTTGTTAAGCACGGTCATGGACAAAATCGGGTACGCCAATGCAAACTCTGTGACGTGGTCAATCGTGGGCCGGAGAAGCAGCCGACCGGATCCGGATAAATGAAACACGTACAGCACCGCATGGCTGCGGTCGGCCACGTATAGAAACTGGTGCGTGGCATCGAGCACGACTTCGTGGGCGTGCGTCGAGTTCAATCGAACGGTTTGGATGGCTTGGGGCGGGGTGTCGTCGTCGACGGGGGACGTCCACACACTGAGGGCGGTGTTGGCTTGGCCGCCAATCAGTAGACTCGACCCGGGAGGAGGAGCGGCAGCAGCAGCATGATGGGAAGAACCATTTATATATGCGACAAAGTGCAGGCTGTTGAGCGGCGCGCCGTTGAGCGGGTTGAATCCCCGGAGGTAGTCGGCGTCTTGGCCTCGACTGGACGAACCTACTCGGTACACGTGCACGAGGCCGTCGGCGCCGGCGGTCACGACGTGCTGGCCGTCCGGTGTGAACACGACATCATGCACGACGCCCTGGCTCCGATTGCATGCGACACTGTTTGCCTGCAAGTCAAACTCGTCGTCGTCTTCGTGGCTCAAGTAGTCTGTGACAAACACAGATGAGTCCTGGACGATGACGATCTTGGTCGAGTCGACGGGGTGCCACTTGACCCGCGACGCGCGCACGGGCAGCGTCCGGACGATGTCGCGGGTCATGGGCTTGGACGCGTACGTGTCCTCGGCGAGGCGCCACACGACAATGTGGTTGTCGCTGCCGGCACTGACCAGGAGGTCCGTGGTCGCGCTGAAGAAGGCGAGCTCTGTGACGACGTGCGACTCGTGCTTTCGAAGGAGGATGCGGTTCACGCTGGACTGGTTAATCACGCGGATGAGACCGTTGCGGATGGGGTACGAAATGTAATGCTCGTTCACGGAGATCAACGTGCCGAATTCAGATGCGCGCTCGGACACGTACAGCGTGATGGGAGTGACCTCCAACGACCGCGACTCGGGGTCGAGCTTGGGGTCGTACACGGGTGATTGGCCGACGAGACGAGTGCCAGGGCGAACGACACCGGGAGACGAGATGGACGCGGACCGGATCGGCGGCATGGGTGGAGGGGGAATGATCAGACCACCACCCGCGCTCGCAGGCCGCAGCAGCGTCGGAATCGGAAGATGCGACGAAGATGGCGCGTGGTGCTGCTGTTCAGATGGTGATGTCAAGTCGGGGTCACCAGTCGGATATCCACCACTACCACTGCTTCCCCGAGAAACAGAAAACGGAGCGGGTGGTGCGCGTGGTGGTTGTTGTTGCTGTTGAAGGGCCAAGTTCGGGAAGAGCTGACTTAACATATGTGACGAGGGAGGCAAGTGGGGTGGGTGCATGAGAGTTGGATGGGGCGGAAGGTGATGTTGCTGTTGGTGGTGGGGATGGTGTGGTTGCGGTGGTGGGTGGTGGTACATGGCATGCTGCTGTTGATGCTGGTGGAGATGCTGCTGCTGTTGCCCAAGATGGGATGGAGGCGGCGGCGGATACGGATGTGGCGGGTAGTTCTGCATGTTCGGTGGTGGGGCATGTACCACGTGCGAGGAGGATCCATTAGACGAAGCCACGGAAGCAGTCGGACTTGGCGCGCGGCGCGACGTCGAGTTGTCCATGGCCGCTTGTTTTCCAGTAACCTTCGCTTGCGCCCCACCCTACACGGTTCGGTCCGGTTCATTCGGTGCACCGAACCGTACCACTCAAGCTGCCACCTTTTGGCTTGAGGTTTGTATACCTGGCATTCTATGCCAGAAGCGACATCACCATGGTATATTGTACTACGTAGTACTACGAAGTAGTACATTATTGTACTAAATGTCGTACATTTCAATCTATTTGTCTCATTTGCACCTGAATGTACGTTAATGTACGTTGTACGTACGCTGTACGACATTCACCTAAGATATTTCTGGGTGAGACTGCCGTGATTGCCGGCTACCGCTCGACACATGCGATTCTGCGTCGCCCATACCATACATGGAACAAGCATTGCAAAGGGTAGAGAGTCCTCTCTACCACAACTCGCGCCATCTACACGGCCATGGCGCTCGCAGACCAATTGCATTATGGCGGTTCATCGTGCTTGGAGTAGGCATGTTGGCCTTGTGCTCCGTTGGGTTGTTCTACCAAGTACAGTACATACACATCACGGCAGCACCACAGCATCTCAGGGCCGACCATGTATCGTCGTACTCAACGATACTTCCAACCCGACGACCAACGGAAGCAGCACTGCCGCATCGCAATCCCGCCCCTGTCCCGTCCGCGCTATCTACAACCCAACGACACGTGGACGCTGAAGTTGACACTATAGCACTACCATGGCCTCCTGGAAACCCCTACGCGTCCTACCAGTGCAAAGGATGGCGGCAAACTGGCGGATGCGACCCCGACGGCGTCCGTGAACCCCTGAATGACAAAGGATGCTCTGCAGCGATCAGCGGAGGACTCTCAGGGTACTGCGAGTTCCACGACCCCGTGAAGAATGACACGATCCACTTCATGAAGATGTCGTGCGAGTCGCTGCGTGCTCACGTCGCGTTCTCGTGCAACATGACGTTCGACACGGTCATGTTCCATCGGCACGCCGCCGTCTACCGCCATCCTTGGAATGTACGATCATCCTAGAAAGCGCAAATGTCATCCATGATATACACACGTGTAGCTTCAAGGGGACCCCCGATCCCGCGGCTACCTCAACAGCAGTGCCTTTGACCCTACACCCCACAGCGTAGCCACACGCCCTCCAGGTCGAACTTGGTACGCCGATGCCGTCGGCGACAGCCCTTCTCGTGGCATCGTCGTGGTCGTGTACGAGAAAGCGCTCGTGCCAATGTATGCAACCCTGCGCTACCTTCGGCACGACCTCAACTGCACCCTCCCCATCGAGATGTGGTACCGGTCGGACGAACTGTCGCCGCACAACAACACCGTCATGGCGTCCATGTTGGCGCTTCCCGAGGTCCATCTGCGGGAGATCCGAGACCCCATCGCCACGGGCTTTTACGTCAAGCCATACGTAATATTCTTCTCGCAGTTTGAGCAACTGCTGTTCCTTGACGCCGACAACGTTCCTCTGAAAGACCCATCGTTCCTCTTTACCACGGCCGAGTTCCAAGCCACTGGTGCCGTCTTCTGGTACGAACACGCTGTGTCACACACACATTGATCATAAGTTTGATTGGGCCAGTGTTGTAACACAGACACGAGTCGATGATTGGTTGAAATGTTTTGATTGGTTCGTGCTTTTGATTGGCTAGGACATTTTCAAACATGTTTGATTGGACAGACTCCAGTAACAATTCGATATATTTCGTGGGCATGTGAACTATTAGCTCCCATAATTGTTTTACCATGATATATGTGTGTACTTTGCGTAGGCCCGACTTTTGGCACCCGCATAACACGATCTTTAACGTTCATGCAAAGAGCTTTGTGTGGACATTACTCGACGTTCCGTTTATCGACATGTTTGAGCAGGAAAGCGGCCAACTCGTCGTGGACCGGTCGAGATGCGAGCGCGCGCTACACAAGCTCATGTTCTACGCGCTCCATCGCATCGAGCCGCAGCCCCCGATCAAATACTCCAGCATGCAGTTCGGCCCCACGCTTCCGGTAGATGCAAACTTAATCGCGGCGCTGGTGCTACTGTGGGGGGACAAGGATCTGTTTCGGCTCGCGTGGCTCTCAACCAACACGTCGTTTCACATGGTTTCGACGCCACCGGGGGCGATCGGGATGTACGGAAAGCCGCCCAAGGTGAACGACCGCGGGGAGTTCGTGCCCGGGGACAACGACGCGCTGCCCGATCGGTTCTGCGGCAAGGCCATGGTCCAGTACGACGTCGGAAATTCAACCAACCAAACGCCCCCCGAGCCCCTCTTTGTCCACCGCAACACGGTCAAACTCGGCCGAAGCAACGCGTCGCGCGCCAAGCAGTGGTTTGCGTACCAGAGAATAAGACCGACAGTCGTCGCCTACAAGGACGTGGTCGATCAGTACAAGATCCAAGCGTGGAGGGAACGAACGAGTTGCTTTGGCGAACCCCTTGGCGCCACCGAGACCTTTGAGCTCACTGACACCGCCTCGACTGTGTTTGAAGCCGCGGAAGGGAAGCTCCTCAAGTATGCAGACGAGGCCGCGGCGATGCTCCCGCCCGAAACGACCGCGCCGTCGACGATCAAGATGTCGACCAATCTACCGACCCCCGCCCGGTCTCAACCGATCAAAAGCCGAGCGGCCGAGCCAGACTTGATCGATTAAAAGCCATAGATCCTGACGAAATTGTACGTACACATCGGGGTCACAGCATACGAGGAGGATGGACGGATAAGAGTTTGTGTGTGGCGTAATAACACGGAAATGCTGCCTCAAAGCAGCAAGCAGCTGAAGTGGACTATGTATAACGTCACGATGAGAATTGCTGTCGTCCAGAGTTTGGACTACAAAAGCTGTGGTACAATCTCTGGAGAGCTGTGGTACAATCTCTGGAACCAATGTAGCCATTATACTGGCACTGTACTACTGGTGGTACAGTAGTATTATAGTTGCATTCATCTGCTACTTACTATTGTGCTTTTCACATATTTTGCCCGTTGTTTTAGCTCCTAAAACCATCCAAAGTTTAACCTAAACTGAAGTTGCACTAGACGTAAATGTAAGCTTCCCCACCGTTCTGTCATTGGCTGATCTAAAACTTGCGTTGTTTTACTAAAACTACTTCGTTTTATTAACTCCCGTGGCCAAGCAGGCATGCAGAGTAATGACCTACTGGGGTAAGCTCGCAGTGCACCAGCTCACACGAGCTTTGCAGCCAGCTTGTTAGCAACTCGTTGGCACGAAAAGTCGAGCAAGAAGCACTCAACATCAACCTTTATCGAGCATAGTCAAGAATCACACTCGCGTGTATTAGTTAATCCAGTCTGTAAACCCCCGCGTTTGCCGA
>NW_009798271.1:47961-115426 GCF_000520075.1 Aphanomyces astaci | reverse complement strand
GAAATGAATTGGGCAAACGCTTCAGGTTAGCAACATATGCTTCAGGAACAGCTCGTGCTCATCCAATCATAGGTACTTCCGATTAGCTAAAACTAAGTTGAATTAATCTAAAACTTCGTCACCCACTGGTTAAAAGCGGGTATTTATACCCAGATTAGCCAAAATATGTGAAAAGCACAATACCACCTGCTAGCTAAAAGTACTAGCTACTTCGAAGTATATAGGTATATCATGGCTGGCTCGCACTTAGTCGAATCGGTGACATTATTATTCGAGAAAAGTGTTTACTGTTAATAATAAGGGCTTGTCTGGAAGCCACCCCATAAAATTATGCCATAAACCGTTTTGACAAGTCTGCAAATTTTTCCCAAAGTCTGATATCCCATGAAAAAAAGGAGAAAAGAAGTATCTCCAAAGTTGTCTGGATACCAGCTGAATTTTGGAAAAATTATATTCGATTTCCGATTGAACACAAACCTCCATAAAATAGTTGGACCAAATCGGTCCATTTTTTTATGCCATAAAACACCCGATTCTCAAGAAAATTGTGGCATAAATTTTTGAACTTTGGTGGCATCCAGACGCACAAAATTTCGAAAAATGAAATATTTCAATTTTGGCAACTTTTCTTGGAAAAACGGTAATTTTATGCCATTTTTCGTGGCATCCAGACCCGCCCTAATAAAAGAAGAGTTTCAAAACGATATTGTGCTTTCGAGTGAATTTTCGTGTTGTGGCGTGGTTTCTCGTTGGAATTTAAATCGATTTGATTGGCTACGTCAGATGAGCTCAAAATTATTAGCCAATCAAAACCTTCTCAATGAAATTCAACCAATCAGATCGATTGTGGATCGGTTTGGTAGGTGCCACCCCCTCCCCAAATTTAAATCAAATTGACAATATACACTACCTATTTTAATACGTATTTACTTATTTAGTGCTATGAATAATATTAAAATATTAATAACGTTACTCCATCAATGTCGTTCTCGAGCGTGTTCTGTCAACCTGCTGACGTGGCGTGGAATCGTCTTCTGAAGTCACGACTGCGAGAAAAGTATTGTGGCTTCAACTTAAGCACTCCAAGGTGACCAAGAAGAGTTTCAAGGTCCAACCTCCGTCACAGTTGTGTCGTGGATTTTTGCCTCGGTGTGGACAGATCTGTCGGAGTCTATCGTTATGAATGGCTCTAGGGCGTGTCGTTTACATGTTAGTGGAAGGCGAAAGTGTGAACGTCGCTGAGGATGGTGAGTATGTCGAAGTCTTAGCTGAGTTGATTGAGAAGCCTTGATTGACCACCCATCGAAGGACATACCGTATAGTGTATATGTATTGCGACAGGTGATATTTCACAACCGGCCGACACTCGATCTCAAAATTTTGTTAATCCATTGCGTCATACAAATTTGAAGTATATTCAACATATTCACAAGTAAATATCAGTTATTACAAGAAAATTATCAGTTATTACAGGAGTCGCAATAGATTAATCCGTTGCAATACATATACACTATACGGTAATTGACAATAGCGGTGTTGGTTAACTCGTTTACTGGGTAGTATATATTTGGTTTTGTATGTCTAAATGTATATGTCGGCACATGGAGTATTACGGAATACGGTACTACTTATACCTTGCTTTTCGGAAAACGTTCACTCTTGTTGGTGAATGTTGATCCATATACCCGTAGAAGAATCCGACCAAAGCAATCATGACAGCATGGCGAAGAATGGTTACACCAGTAGTGACCCTCGGGACGGCTGCCGCTTCTGTTGTGACAACGTTTGGGGTGGCCACAAGAGACATCCATGCGTCACGACCGTCGGCCTTGCGTCCCACCACCTTGCTGCATCGGTTTGTCGACACGCAGCACGTGGACGTGTTTGAAACCACGTTGGACGCGCCATCGATTGCTGTCAAGACAGTCGCGCGTGCATTCTTTACGTCCCCCGTGTTCCAAGCGGAGCGAGCCTTCCTTCATCTGGTTGGCTTTGGATGTGTCTCGGACGCATCGATTGATCACTCGGACTTCGACGTTGGCGACAAGCTCGTTGTGTTTAGTGTGGTCGAGTGTACGCCGGGTCAACTCTTGTTTTGCTGGAACGACTTCATGGACGTGAACGGCTATACGTGGCTGGCGGTGGCGGACGAAGACGGGAGAATCACGGTGCAGTTTGGCTCGACATTTGACGTGAGCCAGACGTCGTGGCTCGCTCGACCCGTGCTTCGCCACGTTGTCCTGCCGTTGCACCTGTGGTATGCTCAAGTCGTCCTCGCTTCGACGAAGTATACCCTTGAAAGGAAGCCCCCGATCGGGTAGAAATATGGATGATGCTGGCGTCATGTTGCCTAGGTTGACGTCGGTGGCGGATGGAGTCTATTTTCAATCCCTGTCGAGCCTGACGCCAATCAATACTGAGGGGCCAAACGAGCTACGGTACTCATAGTACTAAATGTCGGAGAAAGGCTCCCTCTGTCGCAAGCTTTGCTGGGTACCATGAACGCCCTCAATTGGTTTGAACAGCAAAATTACAGCGCGGATACGACAGTGTAACGGCAGTTGCTGATTTGGTGTTGGTTCCAGTGAGCAATGTAGTTGGTTGTTTGGGGGGTCACAATTTAGCTGGTGGGGGGGACGTTGCCCATTGCCCACTCTCGTACTGCACCATGTAATCAACCAGTGCGTGGGGGGGGATTTTTGAATGGGAGAAGTCATTTTCGCCACATTGCCTTGGCTATATAACCTCCATAGCTCACAGATATGCCACGTATTCAGGTGTGTTTGAGACGAAGGGCGACGGACATGCCAATGTTCGCGGTCCGTGTCCTTCGATTTGTGCTAGGCAAGCGATGTACTAGTGAGTATGCCCAAGTGAAAAGTGCACAAATATGCAAATTCACCTGCTACAGTGATTCATTTTCGTCCAATCAAATGGCTTGGTTGAATATGAGCACGTTCGAGGCATGCTCAATCGCGAATAATCACCAGCCGCCATGTCAAACTACGACAAATGGAATCGCATCCTCAAGGAATTTGACGATGAAGAAGCTGCAGAGGTGTCAAGGTACGTGGATGGAGAAGAAGATGGTTGGTGGTGGAAACGAGACATACAACATAACATGTGTCGTAGAGGCGGCGACGCAGCCAAGGCGACCAAGCCGACGCGAGAGTTCCCGCCATTGTCGCACAAACCCCTGCAGCTCAAACAAGTAGTACTACAATCGCCGCCTCCGCGCCCAAGAACATGCACTCACGCATCTACGATAGGAGATTCAAGAAGCCAGCGCCAAGTTGCATGCGTTGGAGAAGGACTTGGCCGAGTACGACGCGTTGGCGGGTGTGTTGAAGGACTTGCCGACCAAGCTGGACCACGACATCATGGTTCCGTTGGGCAAGCAAGCGTTTGTTCCAGGGAAGATTGTGCATGCGAATGAAATCACTGCGCATCTCGGGGGCGACCTCTTTGCGAAGCAGACGGCCAGTCAGACCGGCGCCATGGTCGAGCGCAAAAAGACAGGTGATTGCCCATATCCATTCGTCCTTCTCTCTAACTTGTCGTCCATAGATCTAGTCAAGCAAATCAAGCACCAGGAAGTGTGGCTCGAGTCACTTCATGCCAAGCTGGGGGACGTGGACAACGTGCTCAACTTGAAAAAGGTACCTAATATATATATACTGTCCTTGTACCCCCAACTGTGGACATTTGGTGCTGATTTTCGCCAAATCTATATATATAACAATATATCGTCCAGGGTGTCACACTAATTAAAGTCACACACGAATTAGACACATTGGTCGAAGAGTGTGGAATTTGATTGGCTAAATTGATTCGAAATGCTGGGTTTTGATTGGTCGTATATCGATTGTCGACCGATGCTCATTCGATTGCACTGTGTTGTCATGCTGATATATTGTCATTAGATCTACGAAGACGCCAACATCCAAGAGATCAAGGAATCCGAAGCCGAAAGCAACGAGGGGATCGTCGACCCGTCCGAGTTTACACAAGCGGACTACGACATGTACTTTGAGATTGAAAACCAAGAAGCTGCCAAGCAAGCCGCGTCGTCGTGGGATTGGTATACTCTCCTCTGCGTTTGCCACGTCATACTCTTACTTATTGTATGGACCAACCAACAGGGACGACGCCATGCGGCGGATGGAAGCGCTGGAACAGCACGAAGAGGGTACGTACGTACACGCAAAGAATCTTTTTGAGCCGACATCATTAGCGTCCGTGGACAAGACGGCGGTGACAACCCACGAAGCCGAGTCGATCAAACAGCAAGGCAACGCCGCGTTTGCTTCCGCCAAGTACCAAGCGGCCGTCGATTTGTACTCCAAAGCCATTGCTTTAACGCCCACCGCTCATGTTCGTACTCATATATGACAAGAAACACAAGATATATTGTCCTTTTACCCAAAATTTGGATATTTATATATTCCATCGATTGTTTGTACTAAATTTTGTATCATCCACTGTCACACTAATACAAGTCACACACTAAATCGATTTTTGAATGGATTGGAGAGAGAATTTGATTATGTTGTGGGTTTTGATTGGTCGATCGATTGTCTGTCGATTGAGCACCCGTACTCGAATGATTTTGAATCGAATGGACAATATATGTCGTCTACTGTAGACATTGTACGGCAACCGATCGGCGGCGCATTTTCATCTGCGAGAGTTTGCCCACGCCCAGAAAGATGCCGATGCCGCCATTGCCATCAACCCGACTTGGGCCAAGGTAAGAAGGGATGATAGCGTTATGGAGATGGAGCCGCCAGCGTTGGCGGGATATATAATATTACTCCAACTACATATATATATATTTACACGTAGGGCCACTTTCGACGGGGCCAGGCGTTGGCAGCACTGGGCCACGTCGACTTGGCGGCGGACGCGTACGAAGAAGCGTCGAAACTCAAACCCTCCGACAAATCTGCGCTCGCCCTGGCCAAACAGCTGCGCCAGCAGGCCGACAACGACAAGAACCTCCGGCGACTGAGTACCACTCATGACGTGGACGCAGCACGACGATCAAGTGTGTTTTCTGGCTCGGTGGTCGAAACCAACGCTGGGCCAACGTTGGCATCCCCACACCAGGTACGCAACACATGTCTAGCGTAAATATGCGACAAGGTAGTGGTGCTTGGCTAAACAAGTGACAGGGCCAAGCACAAGACGGACTGCCGCCGCCGAAGCGCGTGTCCCGGTTCAAAGCCCTGCGACAAGGGCTCGCGTAGAGATTGATCATATCTTTTTGGTACTCGTTTCAACGTGGTGGCGGTGTATTATTACCAGCGTACGAGTACTGTACAGTACCCCCTGTCGGCATACTGTATGCAGGTGCTTCGATGAATAGTTATGCCATAAATAGAACCCCAATTGGTTGTCCTGTGCTATGGATGCCCTATCCCCAATAGTACTAGTAACGCATTAGTAGTACTATCAATATCGTGTCCTACTTAGTAGACCACAAACGTGTAGTAATGTTATGGTACTCCGGCATAAACGTTAACCAGGGCGCGTTTCGGAGCAACATAGTATCATCGATGCAGTCTTGACACAGCTCGTTGCTTAGTGGCACAACATGATGCCCCAGCGTATTCTTTCCCCCCATACACTCCACTTGGTTGTTGTCTATAGTCACATGTACAGTGTACAGTGTACACTGTACAGTACAGTACGTACAGTGAACAGGAAGGGTGGAGATGGGATGTAGGTGTACATCTATCGATCTTTGTAAGTAAAGATCGTTCTAATTCCAATCATTATTCGAAGAGTTGATTTGATTGGCTAGTTAATTCATGTCTTGTGTTTTGATTGGTCGATATATCGATTGTGTGCCGATTTGGTGATTTTGATTGACAGTGAGCACCCAAACACACCAATTTCGAATCGAATACCAGTATTGTGTGTACATATAAGAGTGTTGTCGAGCCGTTTCGGAGCTACTAGGTGAGCAACGCCACGACCACGCTCATGTTGTCCCGACTACCCTTGTGCAAGCACTCGTCCATGAGCAGCTCAGCCACGGCTGTCGGCGACTTGCCGTTGGCCAGCTTGTCGCGCGTAAACTTCTGGATCTGCTCGTTCGACATGACATCATAGATGCCATCGCACCCCAGGACGAGGAACTCGTCGTCGCGGGTCCGAACGTGGATGTTGACGCAGGGCTCGGCAATCACAAAGTGCTCCCATGGCTTCTTGTCCGGGTTGTTGTCTTCGTTGCGCTTGAACCAAAAGTCCCCAAACCCGCGGCTTACGGCCACACCACCGCACACTCTCCCGCGGAACACGGTGCCGCCGGCCGCGAGGATGCGAAGTTTCTCGGCTTCGTGGTCGGGTTTGTGGTCGAGGGACATTTGGATCGGCACGTGGCCCGACTTGTCGCTCAAGATGCACCGAGAGTCCCCTGAGTCGTCATATGTGAGGAGTGACGTCGGGATGACAATGATGACACGTACCGACGTTGGCGGAAATGATGTGGTATTTGGTCACGAGCACCACGAGCCCCGTCGCGCCGACTTCGTCCGCCGTGCCGTCCGTGTGCGCTTCCCGCAGCGCGTCGTCTGTGCGCAAGAAAGCCTCACTCAGCGCACTCACGAGCGCGTACGGGTTCGTTCCATCGTACGCGTTGTAGTCGTCCGTGCTCACGATTTGGTCTACGATTTGCTTGGCCCTGCAGTAGCAGCGTCGTGAGTCCATCATGTTGGACATTCGTTGCAGAGGTAGACGTACGTCTCCTTGGCAATGAAGTCGCCGCCGTGGCCGTCGAAAATCGCCAAGAGCGCGACGTTGGCCAACCCTGGAAGCTTGGTGTCGACCAATTCTGCATCTTCCATGGATTCACGCCATCCCTGCATGCTGCTCGCGCCGATAGTCAGGCCCAAGGACGCTTCCACGTGCGCCTCGGACGTCTTGTCCGTCTGCGGCTCCTTCAGGAAGCGTGACATGCTGTTCCTGTTCTTGTCGAGTGTGTGTGTTCGACGGGTTTGGAAAGTCAGATCACGACGACAAAGACCATCACATGATATATCAATGTATACAAATATTAGGTAAAATAGATCGAAGGTCGACCACGACCACAATACGTTCAATATACTTGTACGAAGAAATCAATGAGATTTGTCTTGAAGATTGTATTGACCATATTACCCTTCCCAATGGATATCCGGATTCCACGCACGACCGACATTATTGATTATCCGGATGTTTGAAAACGACGCCGAGTTTTGCGATCTCACCAAGAATGATGCTTGAACGAAGGGGAGGAAAGGATGCAAGGGTGTTTGTTACCAAGGCCGTCGCGAGACAAAGAGTAGTCGTGCCATGAGGATTATATGCAATGGAGGAGCTACCAAGGACGACCGTCACTACTTGTGCTTCCGGCTGGTGTGCTCGTTCGTTAGTTGGGTTTGTTGCCGCGCCAGACCAAGTAGTTGGTGTCGCCGAGCTTGCGCGGGGACAACTTGTGCTTGATGAAGAAGAACAGACTCAGGAGCATGCAGATTCCCCCCACGACGATGTACGCAAGGCCAAGGAACGCGTTCTGGCCGCCATACCACGACAACGTCGAGATCACGAGCGACTTGCGTCCATCAAAGCTTTGCACGGGAAAGTCTACACCAACCACACACGTCAACCACCACCCATTTTCCTCTCCATGTACATACTGCTCGAGACCAAGAACCGAATGACGGTGCCCTTGGGCAGGTCCGTGTTGATGCGGCCGTACTTTTTCCTAAAGTTGGGCAGCCCCGCCGTGCGCATCCACAGCACGAAGCGCTCCGTCTCGGCGCCGTACGACGTCGTGGGTTTGGTCCACGCGGTCTTGTTGATGATCGGCTCCTGGCCGACTTTGGACGGGATGACCCAGCGGTACTTTTGGTTTTGCCACAGGTACAAGTCGTTGGCGTCGACGGTGTCATAGTTGTTGAACTTGGTGTCCAGATCCGACTTCCACGCCAGATCCGACTGGTCCATGAGGTTGAGCACCGTCACGTTCCCGTACATTTGCGTCTGATTGAGGTATTCACCGGAAGGAAGGGATACGCTGTGCACCCAGAAAATGTCTACCAAGTGTATTGTCGATATAATCGAAATACAGAACAATCGACCAATCAAAACCCAACACACGAATCAAGTGGCCAATCAAATGATTATCCACTCTTCGAAGGTAACTTCGAATTAGTGTGTGACTGAAATTAGTGTGATACAAAGGGCAGGACAAAGCATACATTCTCGATTGATAGATTTGGCAAAGAATCAGCACAAAAATTAACCAAATTTTGGGTAAAAGAAAGACAATATCGTTGTGAGGGATGTCGAGGATGATGGGAATCGGCATGATTGAGGGGACGCGAGAGAGAGAGAATGGATGCGGATGGGGGGTGGGTATACATATATATATATATATATATACATACCATTGAAGAGACTGTTGGCAATGAGTCCGCACGGATTCAAGTTGTACTTTTGACGGACAGCGTTCGGGGCGAGGTCCTCCGTCGAGTTGTACTTGAAGTCGGTGGTCTGGGTCGCGCCGTCGCACGTGGAAATGGGAAGCGACACGGGCTGCCCGCGCAACTGCGCGTCGTTGCGGCTCTGGACGTACCGGCGGTGGTTTTGGTAAAAGTTGTCCAGTTGGTAGTACACCATGATGGGCGCTTTCATGTCGTTTTGGAGCTTGAATGACACGACGCACCCGTGTTCGTTTAGGTTGAACGAGTTGCCGTCGCTGTCGTTCGGAAGCGAGCACGATGAGGTTGGGCTCAGGTTTTGCAGACTCGCGCCCAGCGTGGATAGGCCCGTGGACGCGTCCACGCCGTCGTACTGAATCGCCATTTCCACCACCTGCCATGATCATGAGTGACCCAGATACGAAGACATCGGGAACGTACGTCGAGGTTCTGTTGGTACAGCACCACTCCGATGGGGAGGAAGATGAGCCCGACGAGAAAATACGTCGCGATCACCCACGCCGGGGTCAGGATCGGCTGCCACGCCTTGAGCTTTTGCTGCTTGAAGGGGGTATCTACATGGAAACGTCATCACATCTCTCTGCTCCATCGTCTCACTCTCCATGACAAGACAGACACATGGGTGTACCATCAGGACGTCGGGAGGGCTCGCCGTCTTTGATGGTGCTCATAGCGAAATGCCGACGGAAGAGTACTGCGGCAAGATGGAAAAGTGTTACAAACTGCGGGACCACGCGTATTTTATTTTATTTTGCCCCTTTGTAGGATTGTTTATATGGGAATTTATTGGAAAATTTAAAATGAGATTATATTCCTCGGTACAGTTTATTCACGATAAAAGTTTGATAATAAAACATACTAGTAATAAATAATAACAATATTTTTATTGTTAATAAATGAATTCAATTTAAAATGAATTTAATTTTTTCCATACAGCGATGACAGTGTGCAGGACAAGCGCAGCTGCGCCTGACCTCATAACGACGAGCGGCGTTGTCGTGTTGCATTGCACTGACGGGGAGTACCGGTTGGTTTAGGGATCAGACGACTTGTCATCTTTGCGCGAGGGCAATGTCGTCCGGTCCTAATAACTGGTACTAGTATGTTACATCCTCTCCCTCGGTACAAGGCATCCCAACAACGCCACATGCCGTCGAAAGGTTCCACACGACGGTATGTAGTGTTTGCGTGTGGCTCGACAATCGATGCTACGTCAAATGGACAGTTGATCCTTACGTCGTGTGCCGGTCAAAGGACTTGTTCGAGATGTCCTTCCGCATCCCAGGATGGGCAGAGATGCAAAGTGTAGAATGGGGGAAGCGTTACTGTTAAGCAGCGCCGTAGTGCAAAGGAATAAATCAGGGATTCTGTTGAAATATCCGTATAATTCGTATGGTTCGGTTGGTTTATCCGGCTTTGTCCGGATAATATGATTTACTTCTATTAATAGTACAAAAATCCATGGTTCAAAATTCGATTAATTCGATTGTTGGGTGAAATATAAAATCAACCGTTCAATAATATCGATGGATTTTCGTTGCGGACTTGTTCCACACACCGCCACTGGGAAATCCCAGAGACCCAGTTAATGGAGCTCAGCCCCACACCGAGGGTATAGCGTTCAGAATAGTTCCCTCCATATGGGCCTACTTAATTTTGCCAAAACTCCCAAGGGAAATTAGGGCCCTTAGGTAATTTTTCCGTTATGGATCTCGCATCACTGATGATGGGTACGACGGCGCGGCATGGACTCCGGATTGGTTAGACAGGCTCCAATGGTATTAGCTATAAGAATTTAAAAAGGTAATTTGGTTATAGCGGCAATGCCTTTAAATCGACAATTGCAACGGCAGAATAGTCTTCGTTCTATTTCCCCAAGTAACGCATTGTTAAAGTCTGTAAAGTGTGTGTATGTTAATCCTCTGTGCCACTACTAGATCAACTTCCGGATCCGGGTATACAGATTTCATGTACTACGTAGTACAGTACAGTACTATAAAATGTGACGAGGCAAGCAAAAACTATACAACTTCGAAGTAGAAATTAATACTGACTGTGAAGTCAAGTAGATACAAAAATACTAAAAAATACTAATCATAGTTGATGACGAAAGAGGACACATCTTACTTAGCCCACGTGCACACTCGCTCGTTTGTAGGTGTAAATGCAATGTAGAATGAACAAGCCAGTGTTACTGTATCCCCGGGACGATCGCAAGTCTGATACGCCCATCGTTCGCCCGCCCGTACGACAATATCATGTATGTAGACTGCAAAGGATATATATATATATTGTATGTATCCACGTCATCTCCTCTCTCACTGGTTGTTTTTCCACACAAGATAGCGCGTATCGCCAAGCTTCCGCGGCGACAGTTTATGCTTGGCAAAGAACAGGATGGACAGCACCATGCAGAGCGACCCCACCGTGATGTACGCGACTCCCAGGAACGGATTGCGTCCGCCAAACCATGACGTCGTCGACAGCACCAGCGACTTTTTCCCTTCAAACGCCGACACGACAAAGTCTACACCAAAAAAATATAATTTTTTAGTACCCCCCCCCACCAAAAGGATTGTGTTTCCACCCCCCCCTGTTTGTATTCCCGATCAAAATTGCAACATTTTAACAAAAACGATCAATTTTTCACAAAAACATACAACAAAAATCGCATTTTTTTTGTTTTTCGCAAAAAAAAAGATCAAACATTGCGATATCAAATATCAAATAGAGACGAAGTCGTACTGCTGGACACGAGGAACTCGAGGGTCGACCCTGCCGGCAAGTCCGTGTCGATGCGGCCGTACAGTTTGCGAAAATTGGGCAGCCCCGCCGTGCGCATCCACACGATAAAGTGCTCGCTCTTGACGCCAAAGTTGGCGGTCGTGTCCGACGTCCACGCCGTCTTATTGAGCACGCGCGGCAGCCCCGGACCTTTCGGGATGATGTTGCGGTAGTTGGGGTTCTGCCACAGATACATTTCGTCGGCGCGGCGGTCCGTGTCTTTGATGTTGTCGAACTTGGACGCGATGTCGCTCTTCCACGCGATGCCGCTCTGGCTCATGAGGTTCACCACCTCCAGCGACGTACCCGGGTATGTGTCCGTCTGCGTGTACCGCACGCCCGTCGGCGTGGTCACGCTGTTGATCCAGAAAATGTCTACGATAGTTGAATATATGAATATCAAGAAATATATTAAGATCGAGATGTGAAAAAAAAGATAGGTTTATGCTTTAAAATACAGGTCGACCAAAGAAACTATATCTCTTAAAAAAGAAAACATATCAAACAAGTAAAAGGACGTCTAATGTTCCGAAACAGATTTGCAAAAATATATAATTTAGAAATATCAAGAATATATCGACGTTCTCGAGATTTTATAGATTTATATATCCATGAGCGATATATATTACAGATATATAGAGAGAGTACTAGTAGTAGTACTGTACCATTGAACAAACTGTTGGCGATAAGCCCGCATGGATTCAAATTCCACGTGCCGTTGGTGCCGACGTTGTCGTTCAGGTCGGCGTACTTGACGGTGTTGTCTGGGCTCATTTGCATGGGGTCGCAGTCGGATCGGGTGCTCGGCTGGTTCCCGCGCAGTTGCTCGTCGCTGCGAGATGCGACGTACCGGCGGTGGTTCTGGTAAAAGTTGTCGAGCTGGTAGTACACGAACGTCGGCGCCTTCATGTCCTTGTCCAATTTGAACGACAGCAGGCATCCGTGGCGATTCAGGTCGAACGTGTTCCCGTCGCCATCGCCGAGTGCGCACGCGCCAGGGGTGCCGCCCACGCTTCGGATGGACACGACCGGGTCTTGGGTACTAGAGTCCAACTTGCCGTCGCCGTCGTACTGGATCGAGTATTCCACGACCTGCGACGAATGTGGACCGACATGAGGGTGTTGAAGAAGAACAAGGAAATGCGGGACGTACGTTGTCGGACTCAAGGCGCAAGATGATGCCGATGGGAATGAAAATCAACCCCACGACAAAGAACGTGCCAATGACCCAGTTGGGCGTGAGGATGGGCTGCCATGCCTTGAGCTTTTGCTGCTTGAACGGCGTGTCTGCAAACCACAGGTGACTCGATGGTACAAGGAGGGGGTGCGGATAGGTCGAAGGTACCTTCAGGACGGCGGGACTTCTCATCCATGGTCGTACGTCTGACGAGAGCAGTGATGCAGTGGTGCTGAGGGGTCTCTTGATGCTGAAACGTCGAGTGCTGCGTCCGTGCCTCTTGAGTAAAAATACCTTCTCGTTGATGAAACCAAAACCTATGTCCCTCTTAAGTGCGAACTGGAATCAAAATATATCAATACTTCATATATATTAGTATATATTTGGAATAATACATACTACGTAGTACTTCTATAAGTACTCTTAATATAGTACTAGTACTAGTAGTACAGTTATTAATACTAATACAGTGGTAGTACTCTGGAGTACTAGGTTTACAGGATTACAGTATACTAACTTACCTTACTACGAATTATTAATACGTACTAGTAGTAAGAGAGTAACTTTCTCTAATACTACAAGTATATAAATATATTGGTTTTTTCTCCAACCAATCGTGAATCCAGTGGGTTTGGAATAAAACGCTTGATATACTGTGCATACAGTATCCAAGTTCAAATATATAATAAAATGACTTTGTCAAGATTTAGAAAAATCACTTCAATCGGATACAGTTGTAGCACCAGCATGTATTAATACGAGATACTTCGAAGTATTAATACTATTAATAACAGTCAGATCACCAATACTGTAGTAACAAACAATGATATCCTTGGAATCCTATCAACTACTACTACTACGTAGTACTACTAGCTAGCATACACGAACCACCGTACAAAAACTATGATTGTGTTGGATGCAGTACACAATGTTAATCAAATTACTAGTCGGAATCACTCGAACTGCTGTCGCTGGACGACGACCCACTAGAGGAGCTGCCACTCGACGACGACCCCGAGCTGCTACTGCTACTGCTGCTGCTGCTACTATCGGACGAAGATCCATCCTGGTGGCGCGCGGACGGCGCGGCCATGAGCAGCTTTGGCGCGTTCTTCAGGTGCTCGCGGAGGTCCGTGGTGAGTCCGCCGAGTCCAATGGACGTGAAAAAGTTGATGGCAAATCGCGTGTTGCGCGGGTTGTCCTTGGGAAACAGCCCGGCAAACGTCGTCGCCATAAACTCGTCTAGGAAGCGCAGCTTGAGCTTCTGCACGCCCAAGTGTTCCGACAGCTCCTGGACCAGAATCTTGATGAAGATACGGCTGGACGACGTCGTTTCTTGTTCGTTCAGGCGGATGTACTCAAACACGGTCCACGGCAGCGCATCCGAGAAGAGCAGGTGCGCAAAGAACTTGGCCACGTTGCGCAGCTTGTTGGTTTCTAACCGGTGGATCGTCGCATACTGGTTGGCAAAGCTATCGTCAAACGCGGCCTGGTACTCGCGCTGGACGAGGCAGAACCGCTGCCCGAGCAGGCCATAGTACCGCAAGTACGTCCGCTCTTGGGCGCAGCAGTCGATGAGCATGGCGCAGATCTCGGGCTCTTGGCCTGGACGGATGTTCAACCGCAATAGCTTGTGTGCACATTCTTCGTGGGATACGCTCGACATGATGGTCAGGTAGATTGTGCGGCGCAGGTTGACGAGATCTTGTTCGCTAAAGTCGTGAATCACCACACTCTTGGCATTGGTACTTGGCTGCTCATCCTCGCTGTCCGAGTCGTCGCCGCCGCTCTCGTCGTCGCCGTCGCCGCCGCTCTCGTCGTCGCTGTCTTCGCCAAGCAACTCCTTCTTGATCTCGCCCCACATCTTTTCGTTCTTGGCAAACTCCAAGTCGAACCGGAACACGTCGAGCTTGTCTTCAACGTCCACGTCGTCTTCAAGCCCGAGCTCGTGAGTGATCTGGTCGTTCGAGTCGACCAAATCGAGGGCTTCGTGCACGCTCGGGTAGTCGGCAAAGCCGCCCTTTCGAATCGCAAACAGCCCTTCGATCGTATACTGCACGCGCTTGTCGATCTCGCCTTCGTGGAGGATGCCGCGGAACCGCTCAAAGATGCCGCGCATGCCTTCGGGACACACCTCCGACATCATGGCGCCGCACTCCTTGGTAAAGTTCACCGCCACCTCCACCGAGTCGTCCGTGGGGTTTTTGATGAGCAGCCACAGCACCTGCAGTGCCAGGAGCTCGTGCACCACTTGCTGGTTAACCAAGTGCGCAATGAACCGAACGAGCGCGATGGCCACGACCTTGTCCCCGCGCTTGAACGACCGGCGGAAGCGGTGGACCACGCGCTTGACCAGCAGCTCGCCGTTCTCGGGAAGCTTGGTGTTGATCACGGCAACCAGTGCCGCGTAGATGTGCGTGAACCCTGGCGACGCCAGCTGCGCCTTCATGATCGAACGCACAAGCAGACCGCGACCGCGCACGAGGTTCTCCTGGAACAGCTCCGGGAGGATGTTGGCGATGTTGGACACGTTCACCTTGTTGATGTGCCCGTTGATGCTCTTCCGCAACGCATCCCACGTCGTGCGCTGGTACTCCTGCGACGTCTTGTCCTCAATCTCGGATTTCATCTGCGCCAACTTGAACGGCGGAATGTACACCCCACCAGTGCGTCCGCTGCGGGTATCCTGTGTCAAGATGTTGACGGTCTTGCTTTTGGTCGGTTGGTCTTGGGACGGCGTGTCGTTCTCCTTGTTGTCGCGCTTCCCATCGTTGGGGGAAGCACCTGTCGCTTTCACGACGACGGGAGAGCGCGGCGACCGGCGCCGACGATCATTGTCGTCGTCTCGACGCCGCTCCCCTCGATGATTCCGACCTCTGTCGCTGCTACGATCTCGTGTCCGAGGTCGCTTTGGGGAATTGGATCGGCTGCTCCGTCGACGGCGATCGCGTGGTCTCGACTCGCTTCTCCGCGAAGAAGGCCGATCGCCTGTGCGGCGCTGGGGTGATGGACTCCGTCGACGTCGGGATGGACTGCGGCTAGAACCTGACGACGACGACGACGACGACGATCGCGAATGCTTCCGTGGACCCATGACGTTTCTGCGGTCACCAGCAACTTTGAACCAGTGACAAGGACTCCACTAGGTTCGAAATGTGGAGCTTTACCGGATATATCCGGTTCAAAAACCGGGTATTGGGAGTGTACACCGGGTATTTGGAAGATTTTTCGGGTGTAAAACACCAAGCACACCGGCCATATAAAATCGAAGAACAACAGGTACCATGACGACCGCTGCCCGACCAACGTGGAATGCCGCCGTGGGCCAGAAGAACGAGGGCGGATGGAACTCTGGCGGACAAGTGAGCATGCAATTCTCTGCACGTGACTTGCCGGGCCACAAGAAGCTCAAGACGCGGCAGTTGGGACAAGGCACTGTCGACGAACTCGAGCTGCGCGACCTCAAGAGTGAGTTGACCGACCGCGAACGCAAGTACCTCGAGGAAAAGGGCAAGGTCGTGGATGTAGCACAGCAGAAGATCCTTCGCTTGAAGGAGAACAAGATGCTGCTGCTGAAGGGAGACGAGTGGGAGGATCGGGCGAAGGAGGTCCAGACTCAGTACGACGACGCTGACGACGACACGCGGCAGAACGACAGCGACGACGATTCCGACTCGGACGACGATTCTGAAGACGAGGAAGAGGAACTCATGCGGGAACTGGAGAAGATCAAGAAGGAGCGGGAGGAAGAGCGGCTGAAGAAGGAAGCCGCGGACCGCGAAGCCGAAGAGAGTCTTCGGAAGGAGGAGATCCTGCTGGGCAACCCATTGACGTCCCGCCAAAGCAGCAACCCGTCGGGCAGCGCCACGATCAAGCGCAAGTGGAACGACGACGTCGTGTTCAAGAACCAGACGCGCAACGAACCCGAGACGAAGAAGCGGTTCATCAACGACACGATCCGCAACGACTTCCACCGCCGGTTCCTGAAAACGTACATTCAATAGTATATGCAACACGAATATACTTGATACATACCTCCATCTACAGCATCATCGCGCTCCAACCCTACATTCCATGTACTTGTGCAATTTCGACCATTCTTACCTGGTCGACTACAAGGTAGCAACTAGATTAATAACTTACGGGGCCCGCGCCCGCTGGTCCTTGCGCGATCGGCAGCACAAGATGGACGACTTGCGGGAGGTGGGGGGGGTAACGATGTCACAGAAGGCGAACAACGCGATCGGTTTCAGCGTCCCAACCACTTGCGGCGCTGGAACAGGGGCTCTGTAGATGATAGATGCACGTGGTGGCAAGTCGAGAGGCGGTACAATTGGAGGCAGATGCACTTATACCCCCAAGTGCACAGCGGTGCCAGGGCCAACGGACACCACGCGATTCTGTTCAGTTAACACATGCGTATAGAATGTACGTACGTACTCATGCTCCTATCATCTATCTACCGGTAACTACTAGACCACAATGCTAGCAACGTCAAATGTGACCTGAATAGGACAACACGTCAGACTTGAGAGAGCATCAGTGATACGTGATGACCTAGTAACGTTAGATATCAAACACCTTCCCTCTTAGTTCGATGTTCTTGCAACCATCGACCCAGGTTCTATTTGCTATTATTGTACCTCTTTACCGTTCGCCCACAGCACTTACACGTTTAGCAAACCTCTCTACCCGGCAACCCCCCCATACCCCACACAACACGTACATACCATCGTAATAACATGTCACTACATGTACATATCCATTGCTAAAACACTTTGGTCACGGCATCCCCTTTCCACGTGTGCACTTGGACGGCGTCCCCCGCGGCGTTGATCGTGTCCACCTTGATGTACTCGCCTTCATGTTGGAGGCCGTTCGGGAACTGCAGCAAGCACTGGCCGATGGGGGTGGCGTTCTCGAACCGTCCGGTGTAGTACCCGCCATCTTTGAACAGCCACTTGCCGTCCACGATCGTGTTGTGGACCCAGTTCCCGATCAGCTGGCTCTTGTCCTCCGCGTACTCGTACGTGCCTTTGCCGTGTTTGATGCCTTGGTCGAACGACCCACTAAAGATGTCGCCGTTCTTGTACACGATCGTGCCTTCGCCGTCAATCGCATCACTCGACCACTGCCCGTGGTACGTGTCGCCGGTTGGAAACTGCATCTTGCCCACGCCGTGCTTCTTGCCGTTCTCGTACGCGCCGTCGTACCACGCGATTTCCTTGACCTCGTCGTCGTCGGTCTTCTCGTTCCACGTGTACTTGCCGTGGCCGTGCTTGAGTCTGTCCGAGTTGAACGTGCCTTCGAATGTGTCGCCATTGGCGTACGTGACCTTGACAGGCCCCGGACGCTTGACCCACTTGAACTCCTCGGGGTTGTCGTCCGTGTACTCGACGTTGTACTCCTACACAACTCGTGTGATGTCAGTCATGTGTGACGAGGTTGACTAAGCACGCACCGCGCCGTCGCCCATGTCGTTGACCTCCTGGGGTGTAGATTGGTGGAATAGAGGAACAGGTGAAACTGCCCGAGGTTGAACCGGCGGCAGTTACAGCAGGTACACTTTTGGAACTAGGACGATCTCAAATGTCATAGTGACTTACATAGTAAGACGTAGTATTGCGAAAACACGAACGCAGAATGCACAGATCTCAAATGTCCTCTTGACATTAGTATGCGAGGAACTATTAATAGTAGTGATGAGTAGTATATAGACAGCGGCCTGGCTCATGACTGATGCCGCACGTCCTGCGACTCATCAAAGAGCCCGCAGTCGTCGACCGAAGCCACGGGTGAGTCTTTTTTCAGCTGCAGCCACCGGTGACTCGTCTCTGCCCCACTAGTACTACTAGTACTACTACTAGTACTCGCGTCGTCCTTGGCCGGAACGTTGTTCGTTGGCAGGCGCACCGCTCCCTCATCCTTCTCTTCTACTTCCTTGTCTTCTTTCACATATAGGGTCGCTGGTTCGGTCGTGTCTACCAGTTGTTTGGTCGCGTCGTCGTCGTCGTCGCTTCTTGGAGAAGCATGCTGGTCGTCCATCTGTTGTTGCCCCTCGCCTTCTTGTTCGCCTTCCGCTCTTGCAAAGCGTTCTGTGAGCACACACTGCGTCTCCTCGTCTCCATCATCTTCTTCATCTCCACGGGTTGCTTCGTCGTCGTAATCGAGGAGTGCTGGGACGACATCGATCTGTTCCCCCAACGCCGCCATGCACGTTTGCATGTGCCGGAAGGCGTTGCGAGCCGACGCAAACCTGGCTTTCATCACTAGCACCTCTTCCTTTGCGCCTCTAACACGTCGTCATGACAGATTCACCAGAAGTAGGTAGTACTATATTGATCCCCACCGACTCGTTTCGTGCTCGTGGTCCGACGTGCGATGCACCAAGTCCAGCTGATGCGCCAGTTTCTGGTGGTCGCTTTCAAGTTGCCGCACCTACGCACGACGCCGGCGTCAACATTCGTGATGACGTGATCATGAGACAGGCCTTTAACTTGCCCTTTGGGTCGCGGAGCTGGCTTTGGCCTGGGCTTCTTGCAGTTCTTCCTTCAACACGTCCACGACATGGTTGAGGCTCAACGTAGAGCGCAGCGTGGCGGCCAGTTCATCTTGGCATTGCTTGAGAACTTCCTTGTCCTTTGCCCAACACATCTCGACGTCGACGCACTTGGCTTCTGCCTGCTTGTGTTTTGATTCGAGCGCAGTGTATTCGACCCGCAAGTGGTCGTCCTCGACAGCCCTGGCCCGAGCTTTTGCCACGTCATCCCTTAATTTGTCCATTTCTTGCTCCCGTAGTTGCACAGTTGTGAGCATGTCCTGCAGTTGGGCCATGAGGTCCCGCTCCCGATTGCCCGCGTCAACCAATCGCTGCCGCAATTCCTACGAATCGTGGTTGAGCAACGTCTACACCAACGCTTCGAGACCTGGTTCGCCTTGAGCATCGATTCGGTGCCCACAACCAACTCGTCCCGCTGGGCCGTGGAACTACTCGATGCCGCCACGCACACCTTCTTGGCACTGCCCTTTGAGTCTGGCGTTGGAGGGGCCGACCGCTTGGCTTTCCGAGGTGTTACATGGATGGACTGCGCTTGATCGCTACGGAGGGACCCTAGTATCGATACACGCATACATGCGATGGATGATGGTTGACGTTACGCGAATCGGAATCGGAAAAACGTCGGTTCCACATTCGGGGTGTGCAACGACGGCTTGGTGAAGTAGATCTCGTCGTTCTCGAAGATCTGCCGCTCGAAAGACTTGCCAACCATGTCGCCATTCACGTAGACGCCGTTGGAACTCATATCTGTGAGCCACACGGACTTGTCGCCGATACCTTCTCCTCCGCGCAACGCAATGGTGCATTGCTATCCACACCGATATGACATTACCTGTACGCAAGTTGACATCCGTACCAATGCACTGATCCATGGCTTTTGGATGACGATGTCGGCCTTGGCGCTGATGCGGCCGATGCGGCACACAGGCAGGCGGAGGTCGAATGTCCCGACCGACCCGACCAATTGCCCCCACATTCTTCGCACCAAAATGCAGCACTTTGATTGGTTCACTAATATCCGGACGAAGAATATTTATGAGATGAAAAAATTCATCTACAAATACTCTAGTACTATTATAAATAATTGTAGAATTAAAATTCTACAATTAGAATCTTCAAATATTTCGAAGTATTAAAATACTTCGAAATATTTGAAGATGAATTTTTTCTCGAATGTACAGTACAGTGTACGTTCAGTATACCGGTAAAGATAAGCAAAGTGCGACATGACCTCAAACTGCAATCGGGAAAGCGATATGTCTCTATTTACAATAAATATTCTTATGCTTCGGCTTTACTTTCGATCGGTTGGTGTCATACTACCACCAGGACTGTACGTATTGGAGGTTTGACGGCTCTATATATATATACTAGTACAGTACTATTAAATACATGTACTTCGAAATATTAAATAGTTACAGCCATATATCGTGTGTGGATCACAACAATTTTAATAATCTAAGTCAACCACTTATTTTAATAAGTGGTTGACTTAGATATACATTGATGAGAACGTGTTTTTATCAATGTTCAGATGGACCAATCAATAGCGCTGGATCCAAATTACGTGAACAAGTTGATTGTGGCCATTCTATTCATGTCGCCAGTATGGAGTATGCAGGCTTCCACTCCCCAAATACATATCACGCATCCACGTCTGCCATGGACCCGCCCATGAAGGAAGATCCGTCCCCCGAACCTGCGTCCGTCGAAGAGAACTGCCCTGCCTTCGCGTCGGGATGTCCGTTTGCCTCATCAAAGGAGAAGGCCGCTGCGCCGTCGCTGAGCGAGTGTCCATTCTTCGCGCAGGGCTGCCCGTTCAAGGGTATCCACGATGTCCAGAACCTCTACACGACTTTGGAATCGTCGATCCCTGCGTCCCATCAAAAGGACGGCTCCCCTCGTACGGATATCTCGTGCTTCTTCACATGTTCATCCTGGTATTTCTTGCCTATGTAGTGAAAGCGAATGTGCTGTCCATGTTCAAGTTTATCCACGACGAGAGCGCCAAGAAGAAGGGTGAGATCGGGACCGCGTGTCCCGTCTTTGCCACTACATGCCCCTTCAAGACGATCATGGTGAACGGTCGCGCACTCGTGGACGAGTTGGACGTGCGCACGTGGGCCATCTTTGCCGACGAAGAAGGGGACAAGTGCCCATTGGGTGGTGGACATTTGGCAGACGACCTCAAGTACGGCACGAAACAGTCGCATCGAGAAGCGGAGAACGTGCACTTTGTCCGGGAGTTCGTCAAGGGTCGCATCAACCAAGACATCTACAAGGTCATGGTGGCCATGTTGTACTACATTTACTCGGACCTGGAAGCGCACCTGCGCAGTGCCGCCGCCGCGAACGACCCAATCTTCACACCGCTGCATTTCCCCGTCGAGCTGGAGCGACAGGCGGCGCTGGAACTCGACTTGGCCTACTACTACGGACCGAGTTGGAGGAGCGCCATCCCGCCGCCGACCACCTCGACCCAAGAGTACCTGGCGCGGCTGGCGTACATACGGACATCGTCGCCGTCGCTTCTCGTGGCGCATGCTTATACGCGATACATGGGGGACCTCAGCGGCGGCCAGATCCTCAAGCGAACTGCGATCAAGGCCATGGGCCTCATGGATGGGCATGGCACGTCGTTCTACGACTTTCACAACATCACAACGTCCCACAAAGCGTTCAAAGACATGTACCGCCGCACGCTCAACAGCCTCCCCGCGACCCATGACGTGTCGGAGCAACTAGTACACGAAGCCAACGTGGCATTCCTGCTCAATATGAAAGTGTTTGAAGAACTGGACGTCCTCGGCGGGTTCAACACACCCGACAACCAGCAAGCGGAAGCGCTCGTGCGGCGGCGGAGCCAACAGCAGCAAAGAATGACACGAGAAGGTACCGATGGGACGAAAAAGGGTGGACCCGTGTGCCCGTTTGCCAACATGCTGGGCCAGCCGGGTATCAAGGAACTAGCGATCAAGTACCACGGAGATGATCTGACCGCCGACGAATTCGCGCAACTCAAAGCCCAAGTCGACGCCATTCGAAACGCCCAGTGGCGTCGGAACTACGTCGTGTCCATGGCGGTGGTGGGCGTGGCCATCGGAGTCGGCGTCTGGTTGCGCATGTCGTCGGCGTTGTGGGCGTAGGTGGGACCGCCAGTCGCAGTTTTGATGAAGTAGTACCTAATAATATATCTGCTGGATGTAGAAACTGCAAACATACTCCAGAGTTCTACCGAATCTCCAGAGTACTCTCTTGAACATGTGACACAACACAACATTCGACTAACATGATAATTATAACGGTATATGTAATTAATATTAAAAGTAAGCTTTCTCAGTACTATTAATAGTAGTCGCTACACCTAAAGTCCGAGGACATTTACGATCCCTACTAATTACAACTACTAATTACAAGTACTATTAATAGGAGTACAGTTACATATACTGTCAAGTCACAGTGGAGATTTGAGATATCTATTAACGTTATCACTAACGTTAACGTTACTAAGTACTACTAGTACGTAGTAGTTACTCATACTACAGTAGAGTCACGAGGACATTTGAGATCTGTGCATTGAGTTAGTATTACTTACTATCAGCAAGGTGGTTCGTAGTATTTACAGTTACAGTTAACTGTAAGTGGTACTGTATTAATATTAATATACGTTAAGTGGTACTGTATTAATATTAATATTAATATACGTAATCCTTAAAAGTATTAATACTAGAAGTTGCAAGTATTATTAATAAAAGGATGACTAAGTACTTACTGTTAGTAGTACTAGTAAGTTCAAATATGTTGACGTAACGTTATCCGGAATTCACTCGCGATCGTTCACAGACTGTCAAAAGGAAAATGCTGCGCCAGTCCTTGCTGCGGCCGAGCCGTTGGCGCGTCCATCATCGCGCCCAGCCCTTTTCAAATGTGACCATTGGTGGCATCACCGCGCCTCAGGGCCAGGTCAAGGTATACACGCATGTCCATAGACAACAACATCAACCTGGTACCTAACCACCTTGCAGGACGCGCAACTTGTGCCCAAGGGGTTTGCCAACCTCGACTCGAATGGACAGCCGCACTTTACTCAAGTACTTCGTCGTCTCTCATATATGCATTGACGCCTTGTTGTGCACGTAGGAAACCCTTGCGCATTTGCGGTGGATGCTCCAAAAGGACATCCTGCACCAGGACATGTTTTTGATTGGGTATGCGAAACCTGGTAGTCATACCTCAGTCTAACCGCATCGTCCATAGACCTCCCGGGCCCGCGAGACGGCATCTAGCGCTGCAATTCTGTGAAATCATGCAACGCGAGGTGGAATACGTAGCGATCTCCCAAGACACGACCGAATCCGACTTGAAACAAGTACGAATATCCCTGCCGCCGACGATGTTGTTGTCTCATGCTGTGTAGCGCCGCGAGATCCTTGGTGGCTCGGCCATCTTTGCCGACCAGGCGCCCGTGCGCGCCGCCATCCACGGCCGCATTTTGATCTTGGACGGTACACTCCACCACTCCTTCATGTTCATCCACGCAAAGAAGCCCTTTTATATGACACCATGTCCATCTTAGGATTGGAAAAGGCAGAGCGAAATGTACTACCCACGCTAAACAACTTACTCGAAAATCGGTACTTCCCCACCACCATATATAGAAATATAAAATGCCATGATATTTCACCACCACAATATATTCTTTATGAGAATGAAATATTATTCCACCTCGATATTTTATATAATATTATTTATGACAGTGAAATGGCCTTGGACGACGGACGGTTCCTTATGAACGCATCAAGGTAAGAGCGACGACAAACCAACGGCCTTTTATATATATATATATTTCTGCCTATGATATAGCGTCATATTCAAAGCTATATATATATGGATGACCTTGGGCGTAGCTACGATGCATTGCTGTCGAAAGGGCACACATCTGAGCAACTAACTGCCCAACACCTCGTGCGGGTCGATCCGGCCTTCCGAGTGATCGCGCTGGGGCTTCCCGTGCCTCCGTACCCGGGTCGGACGCTCGACCCTCCCTTACGCTCGCGCTTCCAGGCGCGGCAGGTGCCGCCGCTATCACCCGGCGCGCAACTCGAGATCTGCGGTACACAACCAACCATAATATGTACCCAAGAGTTGGATTTACAGTCTGATTCGCCAACTCCATCGATCGATAATATGATGGTCGTATGTCGTGACTACAGTTGGTCGTCAAGTTCACCCCAGACGAAACACATGGCTAATAATTTTCATAATTTTAACGTCTTTTTACTTTTAAAAAGTAAAATATAGCAACGACAAAAACATTTTTTTTTTCACTGATCTCTTTCGTCTGGGGCCAACGACGAGTTGATTTCCCATGACTTTTGGATTTATCATCTATGTATATATATATATCTACGTGGAGACTCATGGGTTGGTGGCGGCAGCGACAATCCCAGACGGCGATAAGCTCGTGGCGCTCGTGAACGCGATGCACCTGATCGAATCCGGCGGCCACGCCGATCGGATGCCGCACCTGTCGGCGTCCGTGGTCGCGTACTGCACGAAAATGGTGCAGCTGTTCCCGACAGCGGACCTTCCCGCGCTGCTGCGGCGCCGCTTCCCCCTGCATGCATCGTCGGCGTGGAAAGCCCAGGACCAGACGTTTCAGAACGTTCTCCGCACGTTCTTCCCGTCCACATCGGACCAATCGGAGTGCAAGTACCAGTTGACGCGCGTGGACCAATCAACAGCCGAGCTTCGACTTGGTGACGTGGCAGCACGAGGTGTGCCCGTGGCGTGTGGCCCCCGCCCGTTACAGCAACACGCACCCCATTTTGTCGAAACCAAAGCGCATCGACGAGTGTTGGTGGCGATGCTCCAGGTACGATGTATATATATATATATATATATCGTTTGTACTAGTATCAAATAAATAAAATATATATTGATATATAGAAATCTTCAGGACCCCGTGTTGGATTGAAGTATCGTATTATTTGTTGTTGGTATGACTTGTTGGCGGCAACGGAGGTCGTAATAATACTCAACCATGTGTCGGGGGGTATTCGATCTTATGGGGTATTTTTTTATAAAGATACTGGCTTTGAATTACGTGAGGTATTGATATATATATATATATTATATGTTTGTGGTATAATTCTCTAGCAGTCATAAAGACTATACCAGTTAAAATAAATAAAAAACCATCTCGATAAAACCACTTCATTCCTGTTAAATTTTACTTAAAAAATACAAAAGCATGAGATACCATTAAATTTTGATATAGACCGGGGTATATATATATATATTCATGAGTTGATGGAGTAGGACCATGCGGCGGGTACGGACATGTGTGTGGTAGGGCCTAAAGGAAGCGGCAAGTCGGCGCTGGCGCGGCAGTTCTGCGGGTCGTTGGGGTACCAGTCGGACCTGTTTACGCTCTTCCAGGACATGACGGCGCGCGATTTGTTCCAGCGGCGGGCCACCGACCTCCACGGCAACACGACGTGGGAGGACTCGCCCCTGGTACAGACATATATATATATAATATATTGTAATATGTGTGACCTTAGAAATCGTTTCAATGTATATATATGTTTATTGTGCATGATCGTGTCTATATGTCATTGCTATATATGTAAATATGTATGTATGATCCTGTTGAATATATATATATATATATATATATATATATGAACAATCATACTGATCTGTATATTTATTTGAATGTATAAGTATGTTGTATATACAGTAATGTACCTGTATATGATCGTATAGTAAAATATAAAATATATATTATTTATATCTATGATGCCATTGTAACACACAAGTGATCGTGTTAGCCCTAGTCCAGGCGTCCTGTTGTATATACACCCTATAAATGCACACCCCTGCAACCTATATATATATATATTGACTCCTCGATGATATTCGTTAGTTGCGCGCGGCCCGCCATGGCCACGTAGTCATACTAGACGGCGTGCACCGCTTGAGCAGCGACACACTGAGTACGCTGCAGCGGTTGATTCAAGACCGACATGTGGATCTGGCTGACGGCACGACGTTCGCTACAGCCGACGCGCCTGCACCAACTTTAACGGGCACTCCAAGTAGCCGAAACCTGGTTCGTATCCATCCAGCATTTCGCATCGTCGCGCTGGGCGAAGTGGCCAAGCCGTGGCTCACATCCGAGACAATGGCGCTGTTCCCTTTCCATTCGGTGCCCGAGCTCACCCGAGAGGATGCCGACGCGGTCGTGGCGGCGTTGTGTCCGCGCGTACCTCGTTCCGTGTCCACGTAAGTCGATCTCGCGTCCTTTATTGATTATATATATATATATATATATATAGAAAACTCGTCGAGTTGTGGCATCAAGTGCAGCTCCTCCCGTCGTCCGACTTGTCGCTGTCTGTCCGCCAACTGCTTCGTCTGGCGCGGCGGTTGAATGCGTTTCCCGAGTCTGCCGCCGCCGACCTCCGCCTCCTCATTGAAGACACAACCATGATGCACTTCCTTCCGAATGCCCAGCTCATGGCGGATGTGCTGGACGCGTGCCATATTCGCCAGGGGAAATCACCTGACGTTGCTCAAGGTTGGATTTGTCTATCGTTGTTGTTCTGGAGATAGTTGCTGAAATATATAAATATATATATATATGATAGTTGCTGATATATATATATATATATTTATAGACTTGGCGATTGTCGACACATCCGAGACGCTCAGCATTGGCCACGTCACGTACGACATGGTCAAATCGGATTACCCGGCCTTGGAATTGATTCCCCACCCGTTGTACTTCAACATTCCAAAGCATACACTCGTCATGCAACAAATGCTCCAGGTATTTATATCTATCTATCTATATAATATTTATAATATTTATAATATATATAATATATATAATATATATAATACTTATAATATATATAATATATATAATATATATAATATATATAATACTTAATATATATATTATATATATATATTATATCTATATATATGTAGTCGTTGCTACACAAGTTTCTGGGGACGGTAGGACATTGTATCCGGACAGCCGCATTTGCTATTGATTGGTAACCAAGGTGTGGGCAAGAACAAGGTCGTGGACCGTTTATTGCAGCTTATGCATCAAGAGCGCGAATATATCCAACTGCATCGCGATGTACGACGTTTCGCAGCAATGTTTCGTTGTTTTTATGCTGTCATTTTGCGTTTGAATTAGACCACAGTGCAAACGCTGACGATGGTGCCGTCGATGGAGAACGGCCGGATTAGATGGGAGGATAGCCCGCTGGTCCGCGCCGTCAAGTTCGGGCGGACGCTCGTGGTGGACGAAGCCGACAAGGCGCCGCTGGAGGTCGTGTGTGTGCTCAAGGGGCTGATCGAAGACGGCGAGATGCTGCTGGTAACCATTTGGACTAGTATATATGTGGTGCAATATGATATATAGACCGATTATCGTGAAATATATAAGTAAACATGATTTGGACTGTGATGGGCTGGTATTCGCCAACTCGGAATGTTGTTGTTGTGTGTACTGAATGTATGTCATTAACATGTTACACTACTTTTAGTCGAACACTACTACCAATAAGTCGATGAACATGCGAGATGGATTTACGAGGGGATCATTTGATTGGCCATTGGATTTGTGTGGGGCGTTCTGATTGGTCGATCGAGTATATGCGAATTAAGTAAATTGATTGTCAAGCTCATCGAGTCGAATACACAAAGACAATAACCTACTAATATTTCAATGTTGATAATTCGATTTGCACATAAAACGCTCGATTCAATTTGGCGTGGTCGTCGATATATTTTTTCCAATGTCAACTCGTACGGTGTATCGTCTTGACAATATATATATATATTTATTTCTACCTACTTTTAGGGAGACGGACGTCGCATCGTCGACCGCGCCAAAGGCACATTCAACGACGACCATGATGATGATGGTTCAGTGATTTGCATCCACCCGCGGTTCCGGCTGTGGGTGCTGGCCAACCGCCCAGGGTACCCCTTTCTCGGCAACAACTTTTTCAGCGAAGTGGGCGATATCTTTGCTACCCAGTAAGCCCAACTTTTCGATCGTCCTGATTGCATATTGTTTACCGTTCTTTGCTCTATGTATATATATGTGTATGTAGCGTACTAGACAACCCCGACCCCGCGTCCGAGCTCGCCCTTCTCCAGTCGTACGCTCCGAATGTATCGACGGATGTCCTCATGAAATTGTGCGCCGCCTTCTCGGAGCTCCGGTCGATGGTCGAGGATGGCACGATGACGTACCCGTACTCGACGCGCGAGGCGGTGGCCATCGCCAAGCATTTGGAGGCGTTCCCGGAGGACGGAGTGGCCTATACGCTGGAAAATGTACTCGCGTTCGACGGATACGATGCCGCACTGCGCCAGCGTCTGCGCGATGTATTTGGACGGTATGGATATATATATATATAATACCTACCTACCTCTAATATCTTGTTTGTTGAATGTAGCTATAACTTGGATGGATAATACATATACACACAAACTAGTACTACTACTACTACTACACACACACATGTGAAATAGATTTGTCTTGGGTTCGTAGCTATAACGTATATATATATCAGTCCCAATGTGGCTGATTATTCTTTCAAATCAGCTATATATACTTAAGTAGATGTATACAAAACCTTGTATATGGAAGTTTGGGTAGCCATACGTTGGACCGATCATACTATTAATAGTACTGTACAAACGAGACATTATATATATATACTGCGTATGTACAACTCGCATATATATATATATAATAGATCCATTGTGTTTTGGATAGTCGTGATTACTGGATGTTTGATATTTCTATACTTTCTCGAGTCCTTCTATATGAATATCTCGTTTATATGTTGTGTTTTACCAAGCCATCGCTTGGATAAATAACCTACTTGTACGTCGTACATACTCGTGCGGACAATATATTATATATATATATAAATTTTTGTGCTGTCAATAGACACGGGATTCCCTTGGTGTATCGGGAGCCCGTGATGCCAACCATCTCGCTTGCGCCCGTGTCGCCCCTGCCAGCTCCGCACACGCCCACGATGACGTGGCAGATTGACAGACAGTCCGAAGTCGTGCCCATCCCCACATCGTCCACTTTGAAAAGTCGGCGCATTTACATCGAGCCCCCCACGTCGCACACGTTTGCTGTGACACCGGGACGGCTGCACACGTTTTCAGAAGAGTTTTGCTCGTGGAACGTTCCGCTGTGGACCCGGCAGACGGCGGTGGCCCTTGCGGTGCTTCCAGACGCGTCGATTCATGGTACGACTGATCTGCTACTACTAGTAGTACTAGTAATACTAGGACGACTAGTGCTGTTGGACTAGTTTGCTCGTTATATTTCGGTGATGTGATGTTTGGGTGGTGGTGGTGTGGTGGGTGTATAGTGTTGACCAAGCAACCGCTGGGGATTCATTCTTACTTTGGAGCCAACACACACGAACGGTAAATATATTTGCCAAATACAAGTCAAATATATATATTTATACCTACTGATAAATTTTCGTAGTTTGCACTTGTACTCGGAATTGGAAAGCTACAACCAAAGCAAAACCGAAGCGCACTTGATGGCGTGGAAGGAGTCACTGGTGCTGCACGTTCCAGCCGAAGGTGGGTCGAACATGTACTTTTTTTCGCTAGTAGTAGCTACTACTACTAGTAGTTGGACTAGTAGTTTGCCGCCATCTATGCCCACCTGAATTTAGCTCAGAACGAGCCTACTAACTACCGGACCGTAGACTTGCTCATCGTCCTATCCAAGAAACACAAAGTTCTCCAGTCGAGGGTATTACCTCCATTTAAATCCAACAACCACGGCGAAGGAATGTTTCAGTGGACAAAGCAAGGTATGGTCATTGCATAAATATATACTTCGAAGTATATACTAGTTTATTTTTGATATATACAGTACATACTGTACAGTATATATATACAGCACATACTGTACAGTATATATATACAGCATTTCTAATATTCTACTAGTATATTCATTTCTTTTACATGTATATATTCATTTATAATATATATATATATATATATCTAATATATATATACGTTTCTAGTAAATATATATATCTAATATATATATACAATTCTAGTAACTATACATATACATTTCTAATATATATAAAATTATGATATATATATTAGAAATGTATTTTTACCTGACAAATATATCAATTAGAAATGTAATATATACTAGGGGTGGTATACATTTCTAACATATAAGTACGTGTGATGTAGACACTGCACCTATGCAAATGCTCTCGGGGTTGCTCCAAGACCACAACCTCCTTGTCCGATACTTGCAAGGCCAGTCGTGTTTGCAAGTGATCGATGTGCTAAGTATGTCGTCGTACACGCTGCAGTTGCCCGTGCAGTTGCATCACGTGAGTCTCGTGTCGGCGGCAGAGTGGCATGTCCACGACGTTGATGGAGCCATGCACATCCTGCATCTGCCGTCGGCCGAGGGACCTCGTAGGCGGCGCGCCGACCTCCACGCCGTCGCTTGTTGTGATGGGGATACTGCCATTACCTCAAGCGTCCATGCTGGCGGGAATCGCTTCTCACACCCCCTAGCGTACTTGCAAGAAGTCCACGATCTGGACAACCACACCAAGTCGGTGACATCGTCGCATCGGCCGACCCCGGCCGACGTGTCCAAGTCGATGTGGATAAACGAAGACAGGAAAATGGCCACTTTGGCCCCGTCGGAGTGGTTGCTAGAAGTCGTGGACGTGGCCAACCAGCAGGTGCAGCAGATTCCGTTCCGGACGGCGGATGAAGCGCGCGTGGCGGACGCGGCGGTGCTGCCTCCGTCAACCGAAGAGAGGGGACGGACGGTCGTGAGTGTGCAGCGGGACGGCCGCGTCCGGCACTGGCAAGTGGACGAACGAGCGTTGCAAGCCGATTTGGCCACGTGGAAATCCATGTTTGACTACCATGCGCTCCAAGGTAAATAAATAAAAATATATATATATATACAGAGAACCGCGTAGGAACTCGCGCACAGTGGTATTTTGAAATATATGGGGAATTGTATGCGAATGCGCAAGTTGTGATTCCGAGTACGAATTATAATTTTGCAATCAGGTCAATCTGATTAATTTTATTATATCCAATCATACAATTTACAAACTTTTTATGATCATACTATTGGTTAAAATATAAAATATGAAAAAAATACTATTGGTTGACGTCGGAATTTATGAATGCTCCATGGAAAAAAAATAGTGTCGATACCACTGTGCGCGAGTTCCTACTCGGTTCTCTGTATATGTATATATATTTTTTGCACAAGGCGATGTGTTTTCGTTTCGATAGACGATTCATCGGTTTCTAATAATTAAATAAAAAAGTAGAATATAATTGTACAGTATTGAGATACCCTAGATGACTTGCTGACTTGTATATTGTTATCTTAGGCACTTCGCCATATTTAGAGCTACAGTACAACCGTCCAGACGGCACGTCCGAACCCAAAACTGGCACGTCGCTACCCAAACATGGCAAAGAAGACCCGGACAACACGCCGCATGTACAGTACATATATATATATATATATATATATATATATTCCTGGTGTTTTCACAAATATATCTACAGGTCATTGCCAATATTTGCATTATAACTAGAGCATTAACTCGAATGGTATTTGTTATGTGAATAGGTGGGTGGGAATACGTGGGCGGGAGGGTCGGGGGGGTCTGACACGGCGGGACTCGGGGGGCGCGGGGGGCCATACCGACTGGACAAGGGCCATCGGGTGCATCAGATTTCCCAGCTCCAGAAGGACCAAGTGACGAAAGAAGCGCAAGAGAAAGCTAAAGCGATGGCCGACGCCGCCTTGGCCGACCAACTCAGCCAGATCGACATGACCAACCACGAGTTGGCTTCGTACCAGCAGGTGTGTACCATCTACGGTTGTACTTCGAAGTAATAGTTATGTTGTCAACCATCGCATGTATGTGATTGTAAACTAGTATATATATATAAGTAGTACTTATGTTGTCAACCATGGTATATGTAGGTAATCAGAGTGTTTAATACAGTTATATTGGCATGTGAGTTGTGTGAATCAGAATGTTTTTACTACGTTGTATATATATACTGTATGTTGACATCTGAGTGTTGCGTACATATATATATATATATATATATATATATGCCAAGTATCAATATATATATATATATATATATCATAGGTATGCCAAGAAACAGAATACATATATGTTTATATCGTACGTATGTGTGTGTGCACGACATTTGGTGGATGATTTGCATTTGGCTGCAAAGTACCGTTGACCCCAGCCAGATCATCGTCGGGTGGGTTGGTCTGTGGCTTCCTCCATACTATATATATATATATATATATATATATCATTCGTATGATACCAACAATCAGAATGTTAATATATATTGACATGTAAGGGTTGTAGTATGTGGACCGTGTCCACGGAGAAACCACTCAGTTGCGCGACCTGTTTCACAATGTTGAGCAACTTGCAGACGAACGAGGGTGGCTCAAGCATCAGTCGTCTGGTGAATGGGACGACGCCAAGCTCGTGGACGGATTGAGCGGCGACCGCAACGTGTTCAAGAGGCGCGGGCGGGATCCATTTGCATCGTCGGCGTTGCTGCCGTTGCCGAAAAAGTTGCTCTTCGTCATGGACGTGTCGGGGAGCATGTACCGATTTAATTCCCAAGATATATCCTTTTTGCTGCATATTCTGTGGTTGCCTATATATATATATATATATTTGAATCACGGGAATTTTGTCTTTAACCGCCATATGCCGAGTACGGACGACTGGAGCGGATGCTGGAGACGACGCTCATGCTCATGGAGAGCTTGGCAGGATTCGACGCTAAATTTGAGTATGCGATCATGGGGCACAGCGGTGACGCCGCCGCGATTCCGTTTGTCGAGTTTGGGCAGCCCCCCCACACAAAGAAAGATCGGCTCAAGGTATACTAGATCCAGTAGTACGTAGTAGTCCTTGACTACTTAGTACTACTAGTGCAATATGACATGTGTCGACTAGATCTTGCAAAAAATGGTCGCGCACTCGCAGTATTGCAGCAGCGGCGACCACACGGTGGAAGCAATTGAAGAAGGCATCGAACAAGCCAAAACGGCGTCTCATGGCGATGCGATGGTGTTTGTCGTGTCGGACGCCAATCTGAAGCGGTACGGCATCAAACCCCAAGACATGGCGCGGGCTTTGACAAGGGAGCCGACGGTGGCGGCGCACGCCATTTTCATCGCGTCGTTGGCCGACGAAGCGAGGGAGGTCATGACGCACTTGCCGCAGGGCAAAGGCCACGTGTGCCTCAACACGGCCGACTTGCCCCATGTGTTTCAAAAGATCTTCAAGGCGTCCGTGGCCCAGTAATAATAAAAGGGTGTACTTATTCCATTAAAGTCACAGTAATGGAGTAGCTAAGGTGATAAAAACAAGTATATTCAGGAGCTTACAACGACACGTAGCGGGGGGACGGGGGGGAGTCGGCCGATGACTTGGCACGAAATCGGTTGACGAGCATCGTCGCATTCACGGCGGCTTTGAACTTGTTGGCGGACGTGTGCAGCATGGGCAGCTTTTCTTGCACGCCCGACAATTGGTACATCGACACCTACACGACCAATCCAAAATGGGTCAAATATTGAAGGTGCAATATGATATATATAATATATAATGAAGTAGCATACATACAATATATATATATACAAGTAATGAAGTAACAATATATATATTGAAGTAGCAATATGATATATATATATATATTGAAGTAGCAATATGATTTATATATATGTATTGAAGTAGCGATATGATAAATATATAGGAGTAGTTAGCAATATAATAATACATATATAAATATATTGTCAAACTCAGTCGAATGGGCTACATGTATTGGCACTGCCAACACAATGAGTAATAAAATAGAATTTCGCCATAGTCAACACGTACTCGGTGTAGTATATATCAAAGAGCATCCAGATTGCACAACATGGATTCATCATATCCAAACTATATATATTCAAAACTATCAAAATATTGAATTCATTCATACAGTGGAAAAAACACTATATATATCACCATACACACCGTCGACAGTTTGGCAGAAACGACATATACTAACTATTATATATCCCACGCATCATATTCCACCAGCACGCAATCAAAAGCCACCACAAAAGTAATCAAAAGCGTGACGGATTAGACCATATATATATTCAAATATATGTTGTATATATATACTAGTATATATATATGACACCACGCTTACATTTTCGTCGACAATCCACGGATCGCAAAGGAGTTCCGTGGCTGTAGGGCGGTGGGATGGGTCCACTGTCAGTGCCATCGTGATGAACGCCTTGGCATCGTCCGAGATCTCGTCCCAATCGGGCGAGTAAAAAATAAACCGGCCGCGGCAGATGTTGTCGAAGAGGATGCTCTGGTTGTCGTCGTGGAACGGCGTGTACCCGCCAAGGAGGACGTACGTTATCACGCCGATGCTCCAAATGTCGACGGGTTTGCCGTATGTTTGGGCGGTATCTGATCGTCCGATGATCTCTGGGGCGACGTATCTACATACAAAACATAGGCGTATGACGTGGCGAGCGGACAGAGGAGGAGGGGGATCAAGAAGGTCCTACTCGGGAGACCCACACGTCGTGGTCAAGCCATTGACGGCGGCGGCGTCCTTGGCAAACCCAAAGTCGGCAATCTTGATGGACGCATTGTCTTCTTTGTCAAGCATCAAAATGTTCTCGGGCTACACATATGTTTACATGGTCAGAAATTCGTCAATTTGGTGGTGGAGGAGGATGGACGTACCTTCAAGTCGCGATGGACGATGCCCAGGTCGTGGCAGTATGCGATGGCTGTGAGGAGGACCTTGACCAGATTTCGCGCTTCCCTTTCCGTGTAGTACGACTACGGTAATCATGAATGATACATAGTTAGTTTACAATACATTGGAAAGTGCAGCATACGAAGGAACTGTCTAGGGCAACGTACCAATTGTGCGATTCGGTCAAACAACTCGCCGCCTTCGCACAAGTCTGTGACGATGTAGTAGTACTTGGGCTCGGAGAAGAAATCCACCAAATTCAGCACGTTCGCGTGGTTCAATCGGCCCAGGATCGCAACTTCGCTGTGAATGTCGCAGTCGTCCTGGTCCGACAGCGCGTCCTTTTTGAAGACTTTGACAGCGTACGATACCCCCGTCTCTTTGTTGCGCGCTTTCTTGACGATGGCAAAGCTTCCCTCGCCCAGCGTACCTCCAAGAACATACTTGTCGCGAAAGAATAGTTGGGAAGGCGTTGTCGTCACTTGGACTGGAGCCACCACGACGGGTACATCGACCGCATGTACGCTCGTCGTGGCATGCACATCGACTCCGTCGATCGATTCTTCGTCCTTCATCTCGGGACGACTTGGACACAGCGACAAGTTACACCCCATGACGATCCCTTGCGTGTCGACGGCAGCAACGGACGGACGATTGCGACGATCAAACCACGAACAAACTGTGAATGAAAATCGTCCGGATAACCAACCGAAATTGATGCATTTTGGTAAACGCATATCGACTTTGACAGGTATTGAGATAAAGCGTACTTGGAACATAATATATTTCGATACAAACAACAAGTTGTTTTAATCCTGCAATAATTGATTCACACCCAAACTTGTATAATTGTATATTCAATGCCACCAGATAGGTATAATATTTCGACGGTTATTTATGCTTGGAGTAAACTTTGGTCCTTTTTCAATTGAAAACGAAACATAACACAAGGGTTATCATATTTCAAGGAATTCTATTCATACAGGCTTTTTCGCCTTGGAATTCTGCATCGACCATATGGTGCACGTCATCTATAAACTACCAACTTTTCACAAAATTTTCTGACTTCTATTTCATTCATTACTCAAAATTGCAGCAAATTGAGACGTATAATCGACAGATCTCAATGTGGTGAAGAAATTCTACGTCTCAGATTCAAATTTGGTGATGAATTGGTCCAGAAATAGATATTTAACCTATTAATAGTGGTATTTTACATGGGCGCTTGGATATTTGGCCATAGGGGTGGCCGCTCAAATGTATCTTGATTTTTGTATGTGACTCTTATCCGTATTTAATATCCGGAGGCAGTTAGTGATAAAACGCATGAAAATCGGTATTTAACGTATCTGGATTTTGGGTTTAACTACATTAATTGCACGTTAAATAATAAAAACTCCACTCTTCAATTTGGCCAGTTGGAAGTTTTTAGATGAAGTGCACCATACAAAACCCCATATAAATGTGATTTCATTTGGAAAATTACAGGACACAACTCTATTCGGGCACTGTTACATGTATACAGAGAACCCCGGGAAAAGCCGACCCCACCTAAAAGGCCACCCACCTCTATAATATGATGGATTATAAAAACCTGTATTACTTAATAAAACCATTCAATTTAGCCAATCAGAACTCAAAACATTAAAGCTCTCCGATCTTGGTATACAGAAGTGTCACTTCCGGGAGGTGCCGCACTCCGTTCTTCCCAGCAATATGCAAGTTCTTAGCGAATGCTACAGGGAGGGGCCAGTCCATCACCAAATAATCCATGTACGACCATGATAACTATCTAAACTGTGTTGTCCACTGCCAGCGACGACCCGCGAGTCCGCGCTCGGCCGAGCAGCGACGCCGTGGCCTGGACAGTCTTGACGGCGGCTTTGAACTTTCGGCGTGCGTTGAACCGCTTGAGCTCTTGCACGGCCGTCTTGAGCGGCACCGACGACACGACACCCGTGATCCACGGATGCTGCAGCAGCGCATCCGCCGTCGCTCTCTCCGCTGGGTTCAGCACGAGCATGCTCGACACGAACGCCTTGGCTACGGCGCTGACGTCGTCCCAATAGGGCGCGTCAAACTCGAACTGGCCGCGCTGGATGTTGGCAAACAGCTCGGCGTCCGTCGCCCCTTGGAATGGAGGGTATCCGCAGAGAAGGATGTATGTGATCACGCCGGCGCTCCAGATGTCCACGGCGCGGCCGTACTGGGGTTGGGATAGGATTTCTGGCGCAATGTACCTACGTATGTGGACATATTACAGCATGAGCATATGTGACAAGGTTTTGGGTTTGGGACGTACGATGGAGACCCGCATTTCGCCGTCATGGTGCCATGAATGTCGGATTTGGCAAACCCAAAGTCAGCAAGTTTGATGGACGTGTCGTCCGTGAGGCTTTGCAAGAGGATGTTCTCCGGCTATTCGATGGAAACATCATGGGGAGACAATGACGAGGATGGAGAAGCAAGTACCTTGAGGTCGCGGTGTACAATGTTGAGGCTGTGCATGTACTGGATCGCGGTGAGGAGAATTTTCACGAGGTCGCGCGCCTCTTTTTCGCTGTAGAATTCCTTTTCGATGATCCGGTCAAACAGTTCGCCGCCTTCCAGGAGGTCCGTGACGATGTAGAAATGCGTGGACTCGTGGAAGAACGCAAACAGTTCCAGGATGTGAGCGTGCTTCATCTGCTTCAAAATGTTCACTTCCTCGAACAGGTCGCTCACTTCGGAATCGCGCATCTGTGCCTTGACAAACACCTTGACCGCAACACGTTGATGTGTGCGACGATGGGTGCCAACGTACACCTTGGCGGAACCCCCCTCACCGAGAACTTGGTTCGTCGCCAACGCGTACACGTCTTCGAAGCGTTGGGTGGAAAGCACACCGAGCTGTTCACCGACGGCTGGAGACTGCAAGTCGTCCTGCGGTGTGTCTGGGGGCGTCGACAACCCTTCGCCTTCCTGCTTCTCGGCGGGTGCCTGCGACGCAGCTGCATCTTCGTCGGCTTGATCAGCTCCATGACGCCCAAAGCTAGGACACAATCCCTTTGATCTGCCGCAACCCATGCTGTCTTCTTGTGTTGACGGGTCGAAATTGATAATGGTCGTCTCCTTACAGTACGATTCGCGTTCCTGGTATGGACGACGACGTGTACGACCAAAGGATAGAGGACCTGCGCTATGTAATTTATAGTAAACATTGCTTGATGGACAAGAAAGTTTGGATTTATAATACATTTTAATCTTATAAATTGTATGTATAACGAACCCGCCGCGCGCTGCTCCATTGCGACATTCTTGAATTTCCTTCGAGCTTTGTGATGGATCGCATTTGATTGGATGGAAGTATTCAAATGTATCCATATGATTGGCCCATGGAGTTTTATTCCCACCAATCAGTGTAAAGACACAACCCCCCAACACCAACACAACTCTGGCGGCAACACCGCCAGCAACGAAGGATGGGATGTTGTGGCAGCCGCCTCGTGAATGACCCTGACGAATTCGATGACGTCGGTGATATCCCTCACGTACACGCCGAGGACGCGGATGTGGCGGTCAAACTGTCCATTGACGTGGACCAATCGACGAAGGCCGTGTCGATTGTGGGCGCGTCTAGCGACTTTCACCTGAAATACACATTGGGCGACGTGATTGGAAAAGGCGGCTTCTCCGTCGTCCACAAGGCTGTGCTCAAGGCCAGCGGTGTCGAGTACGCCGTGAAATGCATCCAGCGAGATAAGCTCGACGGCGACGACCTGGCGCGCATGGCTGCCGAGGTCAACGCCCTGGCACAGGTAGTACTACTATCTGATTCGTCGGGTCTTGACCTGACGATCTATTATGGACGACGTAGCTCAAGCACCCAAACATCCTGCACCTGTTCGATTTCTTTGCAGAGGAGCATTTTTACTATATTGTGACCGAGTACTTGCAGGGCGGCGAATTGTTCCAGCGGTTGATTGAAAAGGTAGTAACGTTGGTATTCCTGACGTGTAGTGGTCATATATTAATATATGTAGACGTACTACACGCAACAAGACGCCAAGAACGTCGTGCGCACCCTGCTTGAAACCATCCAGTACTGCCACACCAAGGGTATCGCCCACCGCGACTTAAAGGTGTGTCGACATATATAGTATGACTAGTAGCTTCCTATTGTGCATCATTTCCCCGAAATTTATAGTCATTTCGCCAAATAATCCCATATATTGTACCGAATTGAAACTACTACTATTAGTATACAATCAAATATTAGTGTATTTATGGTTTTGCCCAATGCGGAGGCTCAAACGTTTGGATTGGCAGAAATTCGACAGCACGATGATTTGATTGGCTTTGGCAGTTGTCAATTGTTTCGACATTCGTTCGTATATCGACTTGACCATATTGAGCTAATATTTAGCTAATAACTACATGAACTGAACACTGCGGCTGTAGCCTGAAAACATCCTCCTCACGAGCATGTACGACGACGCGTCGGTGAAACTGGCCGACTTTGGGCTCGCGACGCTGCATCACAACAGGAGCAGTATGGTCACGCGGTGCGGTAGTCCACTGTAAGTCGTCGTCCATCCCAACCACAACACCACCATCCCGACCACAACCACCACGACCTCATGGCGCGACGACGAACGTAGGTACCTTGCCCCAGAGATCCTGCATCTCGACACCCCGTACGGAAAAGAGTGCGACATCTGGAGCATCGGAGTGATCACGTACATGTTGCTGTCGGGATGCCCGCCATTCTACGACGAAAACGTCGGTCAGTTGTACAGCAAGATCAAGTGTGGACAGTTCGAATTTGAGCCGGCCTACTACTGGAGCCACGTGTCCCACGATGCCAAACACTTGATCTCGTGCATGCTGCAGGTCCATCCGTCCGATCGGTACTATGACATGTGTAGTTAGTTACTAGCCTCTTTGTATTGTCATTTTACCCCAAATTTGGCCTTTTGTAGATTGTATTCACACTAATTTCAGTCACACACTAATTTGATGTCGGTGATGGTGTCCTGCAACCTGATTGGCTAAATTCTTCTGTCGACGATTCTTGTGTACATTTCTTGGGTTGAGTGTTTCTCCAGTTTAGAATACATACATAAGCATAACATGATATATATATATATATATCCAGGGGCACCGCAGAGCAACTGCTCGCGCATGCATGGTTCCAACGCGATACTCCACAGGTACACATCACGGCTTGGATACGGTCGTACGTATATCCAATATGCCCTGAGGGACTATGTTGGGCTGGTAGGACGCCGACGAAGCTGGAGATGGCAGCAGCACCGCGACGCTGTCGCATGCATTAAACAACTTGCGAACGTTTCACGCTCGAAGCACGTTGAAGCGCGCGATCAACACGGTACGTATATATATATATATGGGATACAGTTCGACTGACTGCGTGTGGCAGGTCCAACTTGCCATAGCGATGCAATCCACTAAGTCGAACAGCTCCACGGACTCTGACCACCCAGATAGAGAGTGGCCACATGGGGGGGACAAGACAACAGAGGACGACGACGATGAGGCTCATGATGAAGGCGACTCGGCGTCCCCCACGGCGTCCGTGTCGTCCAGTGCGTTCGAGTCATATCACTTTACCAGACAAGGCATCGACCCTCGGGCGTTTGGAGCGTGGTCGTCCGAGCTCACGTCAGTGAGCACCACCACAACCAACGACGACGACTGGCTATAGTAATAATGGCTTGCTAAAACGATCTATAAAAGGTACATACTATTTCGAAGTAGCATATTGTCCACAGGCGACGAGAGTGTACCGTACAGCGTCATGAGAGTGTACCGTACAGCGTCATGAGAGTGTACCGTATATTGTTAAGAGAGTGTACCGTATATTGTAATGAGAGTGTACCGTATATTGTAATGAGAGTGTACCGAACATCGTCATGGGACAGCATCACAAGCAAACCACATATGGGTGGTTTAATATATATATATGTATATATTATATACATATATTAATACATAATACTTATTCTAAACTACTACTAACGTTACGTAGTACATGTAGTAGTAGCAATATTTAAAATATAATAATTATTCAATATAATTATTTTGAAATTTGATTTGTTTTTCTAACGTTACATACATTCCCCACTCACAGCAAACAACAACGTGTGGACCACAAGAGTGTATGTTTTATCTTGTGAAATAGATTGCTAGTCCTGTGTGTGTCGTGACCGCAACTTTCGTTCTCATGCACTTTGCACAGTCCCCGCAGTGTCACATTTTTTCTGGACGACGTCGCACGGTTCGTTGGATTTAGTCGACGACACCTGGACACTCGTTTGAACCTACATACAGCCAACAACCTCAGAGTAATTACTTTATTCCCATGTGATATTATGCACATAAGAACAACACCATCGCACCACTTTTATCACGGCTTTGAGCTGTCGTCGGGCATTGAACAATGTGATTTTGGCCACCGTATTGGTTAATGGAACGAACTTGGTCTATATAGAAAAAAAAACACAAAAGTCGACAACATTTCTTAATCCCATCGTGTATATATATATATATATATATATATATAATATATATAATATTTTCATCACGAACGAAGAAGAGTCGACGTACATTGTCCAACAACCCGTCATCGCATATCCACGCATGCGCCACGAGGTCGGATACCGTCGCCCTATCGCAGCCACCCGTTCCTCGTCACATATACACATCTCACCGTTTCAATCGATGATCTCTCAAACCTCGCGGTTGGATCCACCATCAATGCACTTGATATGAACGCCTTCGCATCGCTCGAGATGTGGTCCCAATATGGAGACTCAAACTCCACTTTGCCTCTTTTGATGCGCCGGAACGAGTCGAACCCGCTGCGGCCGTGGAACGGCAGGTACCCGCACAGCAGCACAAACGCGACCACGCCCACGCTCCATACATCGGCAGGCTTGTCATAGTGGCGCTTGTCGTCCCCGCTGTCGTGTACGCATAGTTGGGAGGTCACGACTTCTGGGGCTGCGTACCTACACTGGATTAGGACAAGGCGATTCTGTCCATATCTTTATATATATATATATATATATTGATTTTCACTCCTGTATATATATATATATATTTCTTCGTACTCGATACCCGCCAGGAGCTCGTGCCGGGTTTGCCCAAAGTTTGTCAGTTTGATCGATGGTGGCTCGTCGTTGTTGCCGCCTTGCAACCAAATGTTTTCCGCCTGATACGCATATAGAAAACATTATATTTCAATCCTACTCTGTCTAATCCAATATATATATATATTGTCGACGCACAGTCAAGTTGGAATGCACAACGTCCACGGTGTGACACTTCTGCACGGCATGCAACAACGACGTGACGATGTGCACGGCGTCGATTTCATTGTATCCGTCCTACAAGTCAATGACTACACTCAAACCAATATATATATATATATATGCAAATCAATTTTCTCTCAATATATATATATATATATATTTGTACATTGGCCACAATGCGATTGAACAAGAGGTCGTCGCCACCACTCTCTTGCATGTCTTGTTCGACTACATACACCTCGTCCATTTCGTAAAACACATCGCGGACGGGCGCCACCTCTGGCAGGTGCTGCTTGAGCCTCGTGAGCACCGCCACGTGTGTGCTGGTAGTCGGGCCACCTGTTGTGAACTTTTTTAATGCGAAGACGCGGCCAGTGGCGGTGCACACGCACGTCGACTGATCCACTTCCGAGTATTTCGAGGCAAATGTCGTCCAGAGTTTGAACGACACGGCCGCTTTGACCGACAGCGCCGCCGTCCGGAACCGTTGTTTGGCAGGCGACGGTTTTGGTTCGACTTGGTTAAGAGGAACGATGGTTGGCTAAGAGATACATAGATTAATTCACCGTGTCCAAATAGAATTATAGGAGCCATCAATATATATATATATATATTTATGTATTTATATCGTGTCCAAATGTAATTATATTTATTGATATCATGTTCAAATATAATTATATATATTGATACCGATGTGATCCACGCGTGCTGAAGCAGCTCCTTGGCACTGCGCCTGTCGGCCAATAACAGTTAGCATGACAATATACAATCAATCATATCATATGAACCATATAATAATACTACTAAGTATGCTATTATATGGACGTATGTAGTATACCTGCGTCGAGGGTTGGTCACGAGCATGCTACATATAAAGTCCTTGGCATCTTTCGAAATGTGCTGCCAGTATGGCTCGTCAAACTGCACGTGTCCAGTCTTAATAGCTTGGAACAGTTCGACTTGAGTGGGGCCGTGAAAGGGTAAATAGCCGCCGAGGAGGACAAACACCAGCACCCCCACACTCCAAATATCCACCTCCACGCCATACGGACACCCGCCGCCATCCCCTGCGTCGATATTGTCGAGAACTTCTGGAGCAATGTAGCTATTAATTATACCTAGTGATTAGCATATGGCAATATTGAACAGTATCGCATACTCGTATGAGCCGCACACAAGCGTCACGTCCGCGTCCGCTCGAGTTGCCATCCCAAAGTTGGTCAATTTCACACAAGTGTCGGCAGAGTACACGCCAGCGGTGACGACCACACTCTCGAGCTACAACCACCACAACGTTCAGTATACAGTATAAGGAAGAAAGAATCTCAAGGATTTAAAATATAATATATATATATATTATTGCACCTTGATATTAGGAAAAATACTCCCCAGGATTTAGAATTTAAAAATATATATATATTATAATTTTATCAAGGTACTGTGATATCTAATATATATAATCATAGTACCTTGATATTACGATGGATAATACCCTTGTCGTGGCAATGCTCGACGGCTTTTAATACCCTCGTCATGATCTGTCGGGCCTCTTGTTCGTCCGGACAGCCCTACACACAACAATACTTTCAATATATATATATATATATATATATATATATTCTATATTTCCTTCAACTGATATGAATATATCTACGACTTATACCCTCCACATAAATTAATATCTATATATTTCTTACAAAAAAGAAAAACATTCGACTACAGCGACGACAACATGTCGTATCTACATCGCTTTTACTTCCTACAACTTTGACCTATATATATATATATATAAGTCCAGCCCAAGATAAACACTTACTCTGTCGACCACTCGCTCAAAGAGGTCTGTAGCGTTGGGGACGTGTTCTATGGCGACGCAGTACTCGTAGCAGTCCGAGTAGAACGCATGCAAGTTTGCAATGTTCCCGTGATAGGTCAGCTGCCTGAGGATGTCCACATGCGCATGCAAGTCGACTTCGTCTTCGAATGCCATCATCTCTTTCGAGTAAAATGTCAGGTAAACGTCCACTCCCGACGCTGTCGCATATCGTCGGGCGGTGACGCCGCCGCTGTCGTGCAAACTCATATCCTGGCGATGATGGTCGGCCATGTCATATGCCGCCAGGAAGGCGTCCATTGTCAGCGTTTCGTGTCGCTTGTTGATGGCGACTTCGTCCGGGATAACGATCTGAGACATGGGAAGGGTTGGTGGTGGCATACAAAAGTGGTTTTTTAACGCCAGCGTCGCCTGCACCTGATGGAAGAATCGGCCGACAATTACATGGTACTGTATCTCATGTTTCAAATATGTCATTGTAGTACCGTCATGGCGGCGGCCTTGAACTTGCGTCGCGCGGCTCCACCAGCAGTCTCGATTGCATTCGATGAGTCAGATGTGACGATGTTCTAGTACGAACATGAGTACTGTAGGCAGATTCCATATGCACCGACAACACGCTGATTTTGATATAAATATATATATATACACGTACTTTGGGAACATGTTGTAGCCACGGATGCTGCAACAAGGCATCGAGTGTCGCACTATCGTATACATGGCATTACTATGTTGTAGTAGTAGTGGTAGTAGTAGTAGTAGTAGTAGTAGTAGTAGTAGTAGTAGTAGTAGTAGTAGTAGTAGTAGAAGCAGTAGTAGATTTTGTTGTGTTTATTCTAAACTGGAGCGACATGGCCAAATGGACAGACGAAAGAATCGGCAGAAGGATTTAGCCAATCAGATTTCAGGAAACCATCCTCAAAGTCAAATTAGTGTGTGACTTCAATTAGTGTGATTCCCATCACATACAAATTGATCGATAGATTGGGCGATTCCGCACAAAAGGCGTCCAAATTTTGGGTAAAAGGACAATAATATATACACAGTACCGTTGGGTTGGGTCCACTGTGAGCATGTTCGATATAAAGCGCTTGGCAGGGGCAGACACGTCAGGCATGTCGAGGATGCCCGCTTGAATTGCGTCAAAGAGGTCGGTTTGGGTGGATCCAGAGAACGGAAAGACGCCGCTTAGGAGGACGTAAGCCACCACACCAAGCGACCACACGTCCACTTGGGGTCCGTACGAGGCGAGGGGCGGCTGCAAGTTGGCCAGAATTTCTGGTGCCATATAACTATTTGGACATAAGTTCAAAAACGAGGACAAAATGCTCCAAATTTTAGCCAAAATGGACAAAAATTGACACCAAATCGCATGGCCTTACTCTGGGGATCCGCAGACAGCAGTCATGGCGTTGTCGTCTGAAGTTGACACCGCCAACCCAAAGTTCGATAGCTTCAAGCAAGTTGGATCGTCGGAACATGGCATCCACACGCTCTCTGGCTGCGCAAGAACAACATCATGATGAGATGTGAATAGTTGAACAATTTGTGGTGGGGCAAGGGAAGCCTGCTTGCCTTGAGGTTGCGATGGACCATTCCCAATGCATGGCAGTCTCGCACTGTTTCGAGCAGCACCTTGATCAACGCCTTGGCTTCGTCTTCACTGAATCGACCCTTCGACGATGGATGACTTGGTGAATCGGCAACATCGCCCATCACACGCGTACCTTTCTGAGTAGAACGTCGAACAAGTCGTCGCCTTCTTCGAGATCGCACACCACATAGCACAGTCCGTCCTCAACGTTGATGTCATGTACGTTGATGAGATTCGGGTGGTTGATCGGAAGCAGCGTGTTCAACTCGACGCGCAACGCGTTGAGGCGGTGCACGTCCATCAGCGCCGTGTCGTAGATCTTCATGGCAAACCGACGCGACGTCGCCTTGTGCAGGACCTGGCATACGATCTTAGCCGGCTCCTTCGAGATGACATGCTCCATCGTGTACTCGTCCATGTTGCTTGCTACTGGCCTTGTCTAGTGTTATGGCACGACTGCAGCGAATTTGGATTAGCCAATCACATGTAAAGCGATCTTGCGATTCGAAAAAAGGCACGGAAAGGGCAACCTGCGTCTTGTTGCCTTATTTAATATTATTTAATTCTAATAACTCTATGAAAATTCAAGTGAATAATTATTCATTCAAGTATTGTGCTTTCGAGTGAAATGTCGTGGTTTCTCGTTGGAACTTAAATCGATTTGATTGGCTACTTCAGATGAGCTCAAAATTATTAGCCAATCAAAATCATCTCAATGAAATTCAACAACCAATCAGATCGATTGTGGATCGGTTTGGTCGGCGATTCCCAAATTTGTATCAAATCGACAATACCTACTACTACTTCGAAGTAAATGAATCCCACAACACACTAAGTTCTGCCAATAACTACCGGTATTCTCACGTTGTTTACATTACGCTGCATCAGTTTATAGACAGAGCAAAGCAGCAACGTCGCCGAGCAGAGTGTTCTTCCGTAGTGGAGTTGGTCGTCGCCGCCGCCACGAATGGACACATTGGCATGGTCAAGTACCTCCATGTGCACGGACGGGTTGCTTGCAATGCCGATGTCATGAATGTATGTATATGCGGCGAAGGGAGATTTGGACATTGTGCGGTGGCTGAATGTGGACGGTGCTGTCCGATGTTGCACCAGTGTTGACATGAATCGAGCGGCCGCCGCGGGGTTTGCAGACGTGGTGCAGTACTTGCATCTACACCTTCTGACAATGTGCTCTGTGCAGGCCATGGCGGCAGCGTGGCGGCAGCGGTGCACAATGGACATTTGGTGGTTGTGAAGGTTATACTGACCAACGAGCACATACAGGCCGCCAACAAACATGCTGACAACAGCGTGGTCGAGTATTTGGACACTAATCGATGCAAGAGCGGCAAGCAAATGGTATCGATCCCACTATCTTGACTCGGAACCCCCCGCCAAGCGCAAACGATAACAACAGTTCATGCAGTTACCGAAATGCTGAGTAGAAAATACAGGTGATTTAAGGTATTCATTTATTTTGCTAATCTTACAGGATGCAAGCTTCGCATACACGTGTCCTTTGCTCCACATGAATACGTTTCAAAAGTTGCCATGGCAAGTGTGCATCCCACGAACGACAGCACTCGTGATACTCACCCACCCTTTCATAGAATCGCCGTACAAAACGTCAGCATCCTGTCTCAGCACGCGTTAGAAATCAGGACAATCACACACCAAGTCCACGCTCTATCGGCATTGCCTTGAAGGGGGGGTTGAACGACGAAGAAGGAAATAACTTACAATATATGTTAGTATGCAAACACTGCACGGACATGCCAGTACCGAACGCCAATAGGTAGTGTAGCCCATACTGAACACTATGCTGAATGCCGAATTGCGATCACAGCATGCCAAAGTCGTGGACAAAGTACTTATGCTGACTGCTCTATTCATTTGACAGGTCAAATCACTAAACTACAACTTTACGTTCCATCCCCTATGCAGCAGCGTGATGGTTGTGATCGTCCTGATGCTCGTGTTTGGCTACCACTGCTGCTGCAATGGCTGGTGACGTTGCCGAGTCAAAGCCATCGAGCAACGTGCCAGCGAAAAGGAGGAGGAAGAACACGCACTCGGAATTTTTGCCCACAACGTACGGTAGGACCAAGTTTCGGATGCCACCAAAGCCTAGAACTGTGATGGCGGCGCCCATGAATTGGCTGTATCCCGTGGAAAGTTCCACCAGACAACCCAGCCCGAGAAACGACAACGCCACGGCACCCAACGTGGCTACCGCTTTGACCTTGGACTTTTTGATCTTCTTGAACGTCGCGTCTTCCGAGTCAAAGGTCAGGGCGCCAAGCGACAGCAGAGACACCTGCATGACGCCAGTGGTCGCGTACACAGCACGAGTGGCGTGGTGCGTGGCGTACTGGCCCATGCCAAACAGCGACAGCGCGGCTTGAAGGAACGGCACCATCAATGAGTTCGTGGATACAAACCAGCGACTGGGACGATTCCAAACAATGATGGTCTCAAATTAGGACAATTCCCAGTTTCAAGTCGAACTTTATGGAGTGATTTTGCAAATTACTACTAGTACTGGCTTTGTTTATTGACAGTACAATAGTGAATCCATCCCCCCGTTGCTGCGTGCTGCGGTGAAAGTACTCTTGTGGATACCGAGCATTCTTTAAGCATTGCCAGTCAATGGACAAGTACGCAGCACGCTAGAGGGCTTCGTGCGCAGCCAGTATCTGCGTGTATACTGCGAGCTCCAGTGAAAACATGGGGGTAGTGACATACGAGGGGGTGATATATTGATGAGATTGCTGTAGCCACAACTACTGTATGGGCCTTAAACTTGTGGATGCCGAGCTGGAGGGAGTATTAGCATTGTACATAAGTGTAGACAACATCTAAAACTCCAATCTTGATAGTACTACTATATGTCTTGAATCGCATACTAATCAAGCTCATGAATAAGCCACAGTCAGATTGGTCTACCGTTTCAAGCAGTTAGTACGATCACTTGTCAATGTAGCTATATTTGCGTTGAGGCTGCCATAAAGTAGTGAAGAAGGTTCAACTCAGTAGTGTGCGTTGGAACTTGTTTTGGGTAGTGTAGTGTAATACAAGGCTAGACGCATGCTGCAGTACGAAGTGGGTGTTTGATTGTATGAGGAACAACCGGGACAGACATTTAGTCTGTGATAATCATGCAAGCTATATAACTTATGAGGGGAGCATTCAGCTGAGGGGGGCATAGTACTGTACAGTAGTTGAGGGGGGGCACAGTAGCTGAGGGGAATCATAGTAACTGAGGGGGAGCATAGTAGCTTTGGGGGGGCATAGAAGCTGAGGGTGATTATACTCCGGAGTAGATATGTACGTACTACCCTGGACGATCTCATCACAAGCACGACAAACGACTCCAGCTCATACATCTCAACCCCCACGGTATGTGAAGCGACTTGGTGACCCAAAATCTACTTCATCTCTGGCTACGGTGTGTACTTTTTACCTACATCTTACTGTTATCTATATACAGTCACATACATCAATGGATCCCAGTAGGAACAGTTTTTTGCTGCTAGTAGTACTACGGTAGTACAGTACTGTAGTACTTGTGGAGATGTGCCACGTTAGCTAAATTAGGATTGCTGCTTGATGTGTGGTGCGGCGCCAGCAAAAGGAGTTGTTTGATTTCAAGAAAAAAGAAAATCTACGAAGGGGTTCGAACCAACGACCTTTGCAATTCCAGGCATAACGTAACGTTAGCTTCTCCCAGTGAGCTAATCGTGCCAAGAAGATAGCCAACGAATACTGTATATTAAATAAAGCATTTCATGAGTTCATTTATATGTAAGCGCATTTCAGGTAACTGTAAGACAAATAACTCTGAGCAATAATAATCACATGTGATGCTGAAGTGATCAAAGCACCTTGGGTGTTATTCCATCGCGTAGTACATGCAGGTAGAATGTACTACGCGATGGAACAAGAAGATGGTGTGGATTTCTACAATGTGGCACCATACGTACGGCCCATATCCTCGCTGTGTGTCATATGTAATATCAAAAGTTGTTCATGACGAGCAGTGAATTGTGCAATTTGATCCCGAGAATAGCAGATATAACTTCGATTTGCACTTTTCAAATGTGCAAAAGCGAGGGAGTTGCATAAATGACGGACTTTTATTCAATGCGCAAACATCTCCTATTCATCAATACGTTGATCTAAAGCATCAACAACACGTCCTAATAAATAACTAATGTCTTAACGACAATGTATGGACTATTTTATTTATTTTGTGATTAATGGGATTTGAACTTATTATTCAGAAAATATTTCAGTAAATAGTGGTGAAACTTATCGAGGTAGGCTGGGAAGCAGCGATCCTTTAAAGAAAGCATAAGTCAAAAAATTTAGAAACAGAATTATTTAATCAAGGTCAAAGACTTCCCTATAATTACATTCTGTAACGAAACGTGATCCTAAATCACGGCACGGATTATCTAAAACACTGAATAGCCAGAACGAGCAAGTGTACTACTACTTAATGTTAGTAGTTAATATCCAACAGCACTGACGCACACTGCGGGTCGATTTGCGGGGCTGATACTTCATTGGGGAGGCTGAGAAGTTCTTCGACACAAATCACAAGCCGGCTATTCGTGGTCGGGGCCTCCGAGTGTAGTGGCGAGAGGTGGTATGTTGGTGTTGCTGCAAATGTCATTTCGCACGATGTAAATAACGAATTTAGGTGATCCAATGACCCCCTTAGCACGTGCTCTTGCTTGTCGATTTGGTTCAGTGTCTCGACGTACATGCCAGGAAGAAACGTCGGCAGTGTGATCTGTCCCCCGTACACAGTTAACACGACACGGTACACCGACCGACTGGAAGCGTCTACATCGCGAAGAGCCCACAAATTGCACACACCGTTTAAAGTGCCCGACTGCACCGTGATGTTGGTGGCGACGGCATCCCACGTCGGAACGTCGTTGACCGCGTGCACTGTCACAGGCAACGTCGACGTGAAAGTTACGACTTGGCCATCCCGACACGAGAGCTGTAGCTTGTCTTGGCCGGCAAAGTTCACGCCAGGCTGGTAAAAAAGGCGGCGGGGGGTATCGACTACCACTTGCTTGACGCGATTGGTAAAGTTGGTTGGGCCATCCACACTCAGCCAGCCGGTTTTCACAGAGGCCACGACAGTAATACCCCTCGGACGAGGAGGATACTTGATGAAAGATGTTAGCTCTGTCACCAAGTCTTCTTGAACACCAACATGGACCGCTGAAAACGATGCACACTCGGCAGGATGATTGATCGATGGCGGGATGGGCACGTTCAACGTGACCTGCACAGGCGGATCAACCGATCCGAACGGTCGCGCCGTCACAACGACAAGGTCCGATAGGAGATCGAACGCTGTCGCAGAACTATTACTAGGGGTGTACATGAGTTGGCGGAGGAAGGTAGGTGCCTCGTGAACCGAACACACGACGACATTCCTCGGTGGATTGCTGGATGCAAAGAACACGGTACCAACTGTGGCCATCGCGGTCACTTCTACGGCGTACGAGTTGGAGAACAAGGCAAACTGGGCGTCCGCTGCCGACAGCGTCACAGGCGGAAGCAGCGTCGCAGACGAAGTCGAAAGAGGAGCAGCGACATGAAAAGTAGAGTTGGACCAGTGCAGTTCCAAAGCATCTGCCACGGGCTCGACGAGAATCCACACGTGTCGGAAAGCCTCGGCGGTTACATTGACGACCCCGCACGTTGTGACTTGAACCGCGTGGATGGCCAGGGTGTCCACTCCCGCAAAATTCGGGTTTGGTAGGTAGACGACGTCGTCCATATCCACGCCAAGCACTGGGTCGTTGCTGAGCAACTCTAGGTGCGGAGTATTAAACATATCTACATTTGGCGGTCTAGGACGGACCAAGTCGTTTTGCCTGGTCAGCATACGTCCCGACTGTGTGATCATCGTCACCACCAGCGTCGACGAACATGTGGAGGGCGTTGTGGGTGAAAAATGCACGTGAAACAGCCCTGTGAACATCAGCGCGGTGTCTTCCACAGCTCGTAAGTTGGACGACAAACGGGAAGCGGATGTGATTTCTGGAGGCAGCAGCACCAGCGGCACGTCCACTTGGACTTGGAGGGGGGCTGTGGCGGCGGTAGCATCATCATGTAGCCCCCCGATTCGAAACGTGAGCGTGTCGGGGCCATAGTAAGACGCCGGTGCCGTGTAGTAAAGACCATGGAGCGCCTGTTGCAAGTTGTCTAGCGAACTCGCGACAACCAGCGTCCGCCCGCCGGCCAGCGACCCGACCGTGTACTGTACGCGGTACCGCGTAGCCAGGTCCCACGCCAACCACCCAATCTTGGCGTCCAAGTGCATTTCGATCGGCTGATCCTGTCCATTCGTTGTCGCAATTATGTCGACCAGTTCTAATTCAATGCGGAGCGACTGCCCTGGACGGACGGTCAACGATGGAGCCGCCTGGCTTCCGGCATAGCGTAACCGAGGCGCTGCCTTGATTGGCCCGGCGGTTTTGTGATTTTGCCTTGACTGTACGACCTCTGCGTGGTCTAGTGGCCATTGGAATGCCCTGGGGGGTTGGTTGTCCACGGATAATGTGAGTGCCATCACGTCGACGGCGGCAATCAATTCGGCTGTGACAGTGTACAAACCACGCGGCTCCACCCGAAATCGCATGGGACTGGCACTCGTGTACGTAATTGTCCAGGACGTTGTCGATATATGCGACACAGTGTCCATTACTACCCCATCGTCCACACGATGCTGCCATCCCCACTGTGCATCCGTGGTATTCACCAGTACATCGTTTGCAAACAATTGATAAGCACGGGTCGGCGGTGGCACCACAAGCTGAATCTCTGGGCGCACGACAACGATCCCGTTGTTGCCTTCTGGCGGAACGTTCGCCGAATGATCCACTAGAGCATTCGACCACAGCATCACGGCTGGCACGTCATCGTTCAGAAACTGCAACGTGCACACGTTTGCATTATGGCACCCTGCTACAATCGGAAGCGCCCACGCTTGAACACTAGCGGATGGGGTCACAGTGGACGCCACCGTCCCGTTGCTCTTCCACCATTGGACCACGGGCACCGATACAATAGACGTACCAGCGATGCCCTGCACTTGAAAGGTCGACGTAAACGCATCCCCACCATCCATTTTGACCACAACAATAGCGTTGGACCCGGTGGCAGCACGAAGCGCCGATTGGATGGCTGCTGGGGATGCTGCGATTGACAAGACGACCGTGCGTGGGTTGCTGCCGACGCTCCACACCATGGTTCCGTCGGTGGGTTGTACGAGCGCTGCTGGAATGGGAAAGCGAAACGAGACGGTTTGAAATTGCGGAAAAGTTGCCGCCCCACATCGGGTTTGCACTTCGGTAAATGTTGCTTCGAGTCCAGCGCCTGTGACAGGGTACGCGATGGGTTGTGTGACACAGGATACGTCGTGAAACAGCACTGTGAGCTGGAACTGACCAGTCACGGGACCGGTTCCTCGAGGCACGATCGATAGCACGACCACCGACGGATTGAAAATTGGGGAGATTGTAACTTGGGTCACTTGACGTTGCCGCGATTTGAACGCTGTCGCAGGAGTCGGAAACGCCGTCAGTTGAACTAACGTAGTGGACGCCACCTGCGACGTGGCGACGGTCGCGTCTGGCACGACCACTGGCAACCCATCTACTGAAAATGGATGGCGAGCAGCGGAGTTGGACGGGGTGGTTGGGACAGAGGACGATCGACGAGTAGGTACGATCACTTGGAGAGACGCTGTCACATGTAAAGACTGTAGAGCCCCGCACCCGCCATTGTCCGACACTGTGATGGTCAATGTGGCGTTGGTCGATCCGCACACCAAGACCTGTGGAAGGAACTGGTTGAGAGAGGCCATGGTGCCTTCAAGCTGCACTTTGGACGCCACAACGTGGGTCGAGTTGGTGAAACTCGAGGCGATACCTCCTCCACTAGTTAAATCCGTCGCTGAGATGACGTTTCCTACGGCTTGGATGCGATCTACGGTCATCAACGCAGCGCCAAGAGGTACGATGTCTAGGACGACAGACATGTGGCCCCCGTACGGCACTTCATTCACGTCGATGTCGTCGATGGAGATGGACGATGGAAGGCGTGCGCAAGAATAATTGGAATTCTTGACGGCAACTAGAAGCATCGAAGGGGGAATATGTGACAGCGTGGGTGGGTCGTTCACCGCCGCGACGGACACGGGCCAATCCAGTGTGACGGCTTGCAGATCCAACGTCATGGGTTGCGACGCGGTGCACGATGATGTCAACAACGGCGTGGACAACAAGGTAGATTCAATCGCTTCAACATGGATGGACTCGAGAGACTGTTGAGGATGCATGCACAATGTCGACGTGCCATCACCCGCCCAATCAAAGTTGTAGTCGCGGTCCGGCTGGTAGGTCAAGCTGCGTAGGATGTCGTTGGCCGTGGCGAGCGTGGCTTCAAATAACAACATGGGTGTACGAACTGGGGTCGTGGAAGGAGTGGGTTGGGTGGTGGCATCTGAGGAATGCCCGTCGCAGACAACGTTCGCGCGATTCCAAGAGGTGAAAGGAACACTGAACGAACCATGCTTGGCCGCGATCTATGTGAATGTTGGACGAATCATAGTGGTGGACAAACAATTCATTTCAAGCTGGGTGTACCAGGACGTAGACGGGTGTGGTCGGGGCGTCGGTGGACGAGAGTTGGATGCTAGACACGGCGATCGATGTATCTTCTGTACATGACAAGTACGCATCAACCTAATATGGGCGTTGGTGACCGCTGTTCATATTGGATGGATGGACTTGCCGGAAGGAACTCTAGATGCGAGGAGGTTGCATGATGCATCCATGTTGCAAGGAACACCACAAGCGCCAGTCCTCGCATGGCCCGAGGCGGCCGCAGCATTGCGAGAGGTATCGTTTGGTGGAAGAACGTGAGATCCCCTAACCCGCTTTGAATTAATTCGTACTTATTTACTGTTAATTAAGCTTAGCTCGTTAGTTCGCTGTTGTAGCATTCTATTAATAGTACTATTAATAGTAGTATGGTGCACGTCATCTATAAACTACCAATTTTTCACAATTTTTTCTGACTTCTATTTCATATTCATTGCTCAAAATTTCAGCAAATTGAGACGTAGAATCGATAGATCTCAATGTGGTGAAGAAATTCTACGTCTCAGATTCAAATTTGGTGATGAATTGGTCCAGAAATAGAACCTAGTTATATTACATGGGCGCAGATAGATTGTAATTGTGAAAATCTTACGTCATATTAATACATACTTCGAAGTATATGTACTACTTCCTCCGTTCCGTTTTACTTGCATTAGTATCTTAGTTGAAGTGGTACAGTCGGTGGACATAATTGTGCACTGATACAGCATACAACGGTACCCCGTTTAGCACTTTCGTGTTATATAGGGTTACTGTAACGTTAACCTTAAATACCAAGGACTTACGAAACATCCGGTTAATTAACCAAATACCTCAGACGGCCTACAATGTACTCAGACCAGTTTTTTATTCGATCTGAGAGTGGAATTGAAAAAAGTGTTGCTCTGTTTTAACAGCAAAATGCTGTCTGAAAATGTAAATATCTGCGATTCATGATTCTGGTAACATTAGTCTGCGAAGCCGAAAAAACGTCTTCGCACATCTGAGTGTGCCTCAGATCACACGAAAATCGGATCTGAAATTTGTCAGAGTACTGATCTGAGGAAATCGCAGATTCGAAATCTGAGGCAATTTTGGTAGTCTGTCCTCCACTGTCCCTGAGCGTAATGTGGGGTACAAGTAAATACGTTGCAGTACAAACGTTAACTTTATTTGTATAGCCGTCGTCTTTGATTGACAGGTACCGGTCACGGTGGTTCCCTAGGGCTGTTTCGATTGGTTGTCGAGTTGCAGAACGGGATTTCATTGGTCCTTTCGATGTTCTTCTTCAGTGGAATCTCTACTGGTACGGCACGCATTGGCAAGAGTCCACCTGATTGTGGAGGTGCGAACGAATGTATGTTGCTGGTGTTCAGTTTGCAACAGCTCAAGTGTATGAGTGGACTCACACTGGGCTGGTTATGCTATTCAATTTCGTCGGGGGAAAATTCAGTACAGTACTGTACAGGAGCGGCGGACAGTGATATTTCACACGCACCAATGTATGCTGACATTGCACAGGCACAAAGCCGTCAAACACACCACAACTACGTCACAATCAACACCCTCGATCCATACAACTACATAACGCTAAGGATGACATTTCGATTGTTGCAAGATCCTTTGGATGATGCCCTGTAAGGCCATGTAAACTCTTGCATTTATGGTGAAAGTCCGTGAGTTACATATGTGTCGGTAGAGTCCATGACAAGATCTGGCCATCGGACCGTTCGTGCTCGTTCGACAGCTGCTTGGCGGGATGAACTTGTTTACTGTTACCTCCTTCAGATGTCCTTTACAGTTTTCCAGTATAATCACAATTCAAAGCATATTTTGACCAATGAAAACGCGATCGATCATGGTATCCATGTTGGCATGTTGTTGCAAACCACGTAATAATGGCTGCCAACATTCAGTTTATCACTGCCACCAATGCCCCATTTACATTTTCTAGACATTCTCCACACTTCCATCGAGGATCATCCATGCGGCTTGTCTTGTTGCCGCTTCTCGTTGCTTGCGGCGTGGTCACTTCGTCCAACCACGTCCAGGTCGGCATCCGATCCGGCAGCGTCAAGTCTCGAGGGGTCAACATTGGCGGCTGGCTCCTCGCGGAGCACTGGATGACGAGCGACGAGGGGATTTGGAAAGGTCTTTCGAGCAACGTGACTGGTCGAGGCGAGTATGCTGTCATGCAAGCGCTGGGACCATTCGAAGGCAACGCTCGCTTCACGCGGCACTGGGATACATTCATCACAGAGTACGACATCCAGCAAATTGCCACCGCCGCCAAGTTGAATACGATCCGTGTGCCTGTGGGGTACTGGATCCAAGGATGCGGCCACTTGACGGGTGCCATGTGGGAGCACGTAAGTCTATCCATCCACCAAAACTCTCCTGAATGCTCATGCGACATTGTAGTGCAACATGTACCCCAAAGGCGGGCTACCGTACTTGGACAAGTTGATTCGGCGCTGGGCCAAGACGCACAACGTGGCCGTCCTCGTGAGCGTACATGGTGCCCCGGGGTCCCAGAACGGTCAAGACCACAGCGGCGCCATCTCGAAGGACATTTTGTGGGCCAAATACAATGAAAACGTTCGTGCGACGAGGGAGTTTGCAGCGTTTTTGGTCGATCGGTACCAGAATGACGTGGCGTTCCTTGGGCTCGGGCTCCTCAACGAACCAGTCTCTGGGCTTAGTAACTCTACTGGGTTTAGTAACTCTACTTCTGGCGTGGACTTTGCCACCATGAGCCAGTACTACCGCGACGTGGTGGCGGACGTACGAGCAATTTCTCCCGACGTGTTGGTCGTGACCGCTCCGTTTCTGAACAAGCAATACCCCGGCAAAGAAGAAGCATGCATGCAAGCATTTGAACCAGCGATTACCCACGCGTGGCACGACTGGCATCCGTATGTGATATGGGGGAACGAAAACCAGTCCGAGCTCGAGTTGGTTGAGGCTGCCGCGGCGCGAACCCGTGACGTGGCAGCGTGGACAGGCAGACCGTTGTTGCTGGGCGAATGGAGCTTGGTCACTCCTGGCGGGTCGTTTAGTGACACGTCGTCGCCGCTGTTTCAACAGTTTGTGTCCGCGTACTTGGGCATGTTGAAGCAAGCCAAGGGCGGGTGGACGTACTGGTCATGGAAGAAAAGCAGCGACGACGTCTCGACAACCCAAGTCGAGAAATGGTCGCTGCGGTCCATGTTGAACTTGGCCAATTCGGTACGTTGAACAGGAAATTGCACCCTTGTTGTAGTTACACATATGTGACGTGGTATTGTGCTTTTCAGTCAAATATGTGCCTATTTTGATGAAATCGCCAATTAATCGAGATAAGGAGTATGATTGGATAAGAATGAAGGTTGCAATATGATTGGCTAAACATATTGTTAAAGATACTACTGTAGTTTTATACTATGAAATTTCGAAGGTCATGCGATCCGGCGGTTGGTTGAATCAATAAGTTAAACACAACAATATCATATGGTGTATATACTGTAGTTGCAGCAATCCGAAGACGAAGACAACGCGATGGTCATTGTCGGCAGCGACGGCCATGGCCTCCACCTCCCCAACACACCAGTTCAACAAGGATGGCGGCTCGTGAACGACCCCGCATGGATCGCTGAAAACGGCCGCGCCCCAGAATGGTGGTACAATCGACGCACCCACACGCTGCGCACCAACCGCTTCGACGGACTCTGTCTCACAGCCGTCGATTCCAATCAAGGCATGCAAGCACAAGGAGTGATCTGTGACGGCGCTGCGTCGAGTCAGCAGAAATGGCAGCTGGAGGACCACCGTATTATCCTCGCTGGGCACACCCCGAGGCGGTGTCTGTCGTCCAACTTGACGCTGTCGTCGTGCGTCCACCGCGACCGAACGCAGTACTTCAACATGGGGCGTGAGAAGGTGGTGATTCGGCGGACTCGGACTCCCCATGTCGCATTTGGGGCCACGGAAGGCGGCGCGGCGTTGTCACAGCCGAATCAGACGCAGTGGATCGTCGACCACGGCCAACGTACGGTCCAGAACGTGGCGACGGGCAAGTGCTTGGACGCGTTTCAGAACCGCGACGCCGGCGTCGTACACGTGCTTGACTGTAGCGACGATAACGTCAACCAAAAGTGGGTGTATGACGTGGCCACGTCACAGCTACGCCACGCGACCCATGTCGGCTATTGCCTCGACGTGTGCGCGACGAATGGCACGGCGCGCGGGGGGTTCCACTTGATTGAATGTCACGACACGACTGACGCGAACATTGCCAACCAGCAATTCGACCTCGTTGGAGCTGCGGTCCAGTCGGCCGTGCCGCAACAGACAGTGTCATGAGGGCTCGCTCGGGGTTGGTTGTTATAATAATGAATGTCCAAATATTGTACAGTCAACGATGGATTTTATTTAAGCCACACTTTGAATCGAAGTAAATTCTAAATTTTCAACTCTGATTGGCCTATACACTTCGAAATTCGATTTCAATAACAAATCAAACCAACTGATTTGTAATAGCTGAACCTGATTGGCCACAATACATGGATACACATATAAACTTCGGTGTGGCTTAAAATCCATCGTTGACTGTAGGCGTGAATAAAAAATGGAGCAAGTATTTACATTTGTTAATACGGAATGGTGGTATGTATCGAGTCAGTTTCGATTCCGAAACAGTCATACATGTATTAACAGTGGTGTGGTTAGGTTAACAGGCAAATGTAGGTTTTGAGAGGATGTGTCGACGAGGAGTAGCAAAAACTAATTATGAATGCTGAAACATACGTTATGCATTTTGATAATATATCAATTTCTATAGCACATTTGTGGTACTGTTTTCAATTGTACTACTATCTCAGAAGATACTAGTATTAAGTTTTGGACATGGATATCCAATTAAGGTTATTTTAATTGAGCTGCGTTCTATATACATACAAAATTTCAGTAAAAAATTCGATTTGCAGGTTACAAAACACACACTCCTCGGTGCTGTAAGTTGCTTTCTTTATGCGCCATCTACTATAGAATTATTGCGTGAAAGGTTTGGAGAAAAGATGTATCCATCCGGATGTATTGCGGATTTGGTACAGAATTCCAGATTCCGTCGAATCGAATCTCGCGTAGACCTCTTTGACTGTGTGTGTGGCCAAATGACTTGTATTTTCGAAAATCATGGTGTGATATTGCAAATAATTATGGATTGAAAAACGTGTTCAGTGAATTTGAAAGTGACCAAGTGATTAACTAAAGTAACAAGTGATTTTGTAAAGGAGGTAGTGCTTTTGAAAAACACACACAATTTGACCAAATACTGTAAGTATCGACAATTAATTCTTTAAATCTGAATCAAAAATTACTACCGTCAGAATACTGAACCTATCACAAACCTCGCCCATTGGCTAATCTATTAATGCTAGACTATGATTGGCTACTCCGAAACCAGCCTTTCATTGAACAGGCTTTCAGAGAACGTGCCGCACTGCAACTCACCACATCCACGCGGAGTCCGCGTGGATCATGATTTTGTCCATCCCTGACGCGGACACCACCATGGACGTTGCAGACACTCCCGCGAGGAACATGATATCCTCACAAAGCCCACGTCTAAGCCTACAACCAGAGGTGGGGGCGCACTCAACCTCGTTGTACGAGCTCACACTTAAGGCTACTATCAAAGAGACTGTCGGTCAGCGCAACGCGTCCGCTGTGAGGTTGGCAACGTTCGACTGTGGTGGTGCGTCGTGGGTGTGAAATGAATCGTTTTCTCGTCCTTCCCATAGAGGACTGCCAAACAAGACTTCTTCGTCCCTAGGAAGTAGTAGTCGTAGAGGAATAACATCATAGTGTTGGGGCTGGCATGTCGGTGGAAGACAACAGACTGAATGGCGCTCATGGGTATCGACGAGCGGCCAGAAGGGCGTGCGTTTGGAAATGGCGCGCAAATGCGAAACTGCCAAACTCACAGATAAACCGATCAAACGCCGTCGCGTGGTTTATGAAAGTACTAGTAGGGATTTGAACCTCTCTGTATCCGGAAATTCCCAGCAAATCGACAATAATAAAAACAACAGTGACCTGTTTTGATGAGGGAATTATTCTTGATCGGGTAATGGTCACCTGTCTCAGCCAAGCTGGTTACGAGGACACCCTGGTCAGTAGTCTCGCGCACATGTAGAGAGGTTCACGGTGTTGGTGTGTTGTGGTGACTGGTAGTACAGCTGTGCTATAGTTGGACGTTGCCAAGGTTAGCTTGACGCTGGCAGTGTGTTGCCACGAGGTGCATTGATGGTGGAGTGCTTGCGCACGACGAGCGCTTGGTGACTATGAGTGAGCCGGCCTGGTTGTTTCTGAGCGAATCGATGATGGCGTCGAGTTTTGGTTGACCATGAGCGAGCTTGATCTGTATCACGCTCGTTCGAACGATGTACAGTTCCGGCCCTATTGTGCGTGAGCTCACCCCACTTCGGTGACAGCAAATAGTGTCGCCTATATCCACATCGGGGCGACCGACAAGACCCCACATGCCCATGTTGCCTGACGCTCCGCTAGGGAGGTCCGATCCATCGTGGTCGATCCCAACACCTCTACTCACAATGTCAAAAAGTCCGCATTGATTCGTGCTTCTATTGCCGCCACCCCCTCGGCATCTTGCCACGTAGGACGACATTATGCACAACAAGGCTAAGTAGGATCTGATACTTTTTGACTTGCTGGTTGTATCGAAGGACGGCCACGACGTGATTTGAACACCACGATCCGTCCTAATCCGGATAGTTCTCCGGACGTTCAATTCAGTTTCATGTAGGGGCATTGCAATTGTTCGACGGTGCCCATGCGTGTGAACGAGGACGCGGGTGCCGCCGCCACCGACGAAGAGCGGGACGGACTCATTCGAAGTGCCGCCTTATCAAGTAAAAGTACTGGCGGTGCTCCATCTAATGCGCCAAAGTACGAAGAGGTCAAGACGCCCAATGAAGGTGTCGTGAACACAGCGGCAGCATCCACACAAGGTGCACCAACTACAACATCCACGCCGCCCGCCTCGATGGAGGAACAGCAAGCACGTGAAGAGACTGCTGAAGACTTGATGCACGGTATCAACTCTTTCTGGGCGGTCGTCGCGCCCGTGTGTGTGACCATGGTCATCGCAAGGTAGGGCAAGCAGGTCCGTATTCGTGCCTGTTCCTCATCTCTGTCGCCGTAGCATTGCCGTCGTAAACTGCCGCAGTCGCGCCCTCGAGCGTTCCATGGGGTCGTACCTTGTATACAACGAAGTCAAAGGAGCGGAAGCAGGTGAAGTCGTCGGGCACTCCCTTGTCAACGCCCTCGTCGTGATTGGATTTGTGACCGGCCTGACGTTTTTCATGGCGCTTCTGTACAAATTCAACTGCATGCGGGTACTTCCGCTCCGACCCCTTCTCTCCCTTGTCTCATGCGTCTTCCTATAGATCTTGGTCGGGTACATCATGTTCTCGTCGTCTGCGATCCTCGGGTTCGTCGGCGGCCAGCTCGTCGACACCGTCAACGACACGTACCTCCAGTGGCCCATCGACTGGGTGTCGTTTTTATTTATCATGGTCAACTTTTCGTTTGTGGGCGTCGTGGCGATATTTTATCAAAAGGTACATCTCGTTGCGATACATTAGGTGAATCTCGACGCTCGAATTGGAACACGTTTTGTTAACTTTGTGTTCGTTTTCATGTTCGTTTTGTGAAATCAAGGCACGTTTTGTTAATTCCGTCTCTAGGGGATTCCAAAATCGGCCCAAAATACCTACTTGGTGTTTGTGTCAGTCATCTTGGCATGGCAGTTCTCCATGTGGCCCGAGTGGACGACGTGGATATTCTGCATCATGTTTGCATGTTACGATCTGTGCGCTGTCTTGACCCCTTGCGGGCCCCTCAAAGTGCTGGTACGGAGGACTCCCATCATCGAAGGGCGTAGCTAAGCTCACTGTAATATATCATCTCCGTTAGATCAACCTCATTCAAGAAAAGCAAGCGCCAATGCCTGGGTTGCTCTACGAAGCCGAAGTTCGCGACGGTGTGGGCAACCCGGCGGCGGTGGCGGCGGTGCAGACCCCCGCGGCGCCAGCAGCTCCTCGTCCAACTACCACCACGACATCGTCATCTTCATCGGCGTCGCGACTGCCGCCACGAGAACCACGGACCGCCGCCTCGTCGGCATTGGTACCGCCGTCGCTTCAAGGACACGATTTGACGGACGTACGTGTATCCATTCTTGTGTGTAAACTGATGGTGTACTGTGGATATTGTATATGTTGTCATGGTAAATGACGATATGGTATATTGTGGTTTCGAGTGAAATTTCGTTGTGGCGTGATTTCTCGTTGGAATTTAAATCGATTTGATTGGCTACTTTAGATGAGGTTATTAACCAATCAAAACCTTCTCAATGAAATTCAACCAATCAGATCGATTGTGGATCGGTTGCACTCCCTCCCCAAATTTGTATCAAATCGACAATACACAATGTTGTTTTTTATTACTTTGACTCTTTTATATAACATATCGACTCTTTTATATAACATATCTATCTCGAATATATTGTGGATTCGATCGAATCAAACAAATCTCGCCGCCAAATCAAATCTTGAATCGACGCTATTGGCTAATCCAATTTTGAGTGGATTTGATTGGCTCTTAAAGTAAATTCAACCAATCAGAACTCCAGCATGATTCAATATTGATCAGACAAACCATGCGAATTTTGAAAGTTTATATAGCGAATTCACAATAACGATATGTTTAACTGTTTGCATGGATGTAGCCGTTCCCAGTGCACGAGTGCGACACCGAAGACGACTTCAAAGCGCTCTTGTTTGCGTTCTACGCGCGGTATTCGCCGGACGACACGTGGAAAGTGGACCAGGTGGCCGCGCGGTTCTTCCCCAACCAGTCGCGCATGTGGCCATCCTTGTTCCACAAGTACATGGTGTGCTCGTGCGGGACGGAAAGCGTTCCCTGCTCGGTGCAGTCGGCCATCGATGTCCGAAACGAACAGCGCCGCGAACGCGCCGCGGAAGACGACGAAGACAAAACGATCAAGCTCGGCCTGGGCGATTTCATCTTTTACAGTGTCTTGGTCGGTCGCGCGGCGATCTACGACTTTAGCACGTGTGTCATTTGCTTTCTCTGCATCTTGATGGTAAGTTCGATAATGGTTCGAGGCTCGGTGATTGACGGGGTGGTGTGTAGGGACTGGGGGGTACGTTGTTCTTGCTGTCGGTGCTGCACAAGGCTCTGCCGGCGCTCCCGATCTCGATCTTCATGGCCACGGCGTTCTACTTTTGGGCGCGGTATACGCTGACGGACTTCTTCAACTTTGTCACGGTCCTGCCGTCGGCCTTGTAATAAGATCACATTGTCATGTTGATGAATCGCCTGTGCCACTCCCTGTCGTGTGCGCACGTTGGTGGAAGGCGATAGGTAGCTGGAATGATACTATTATGTATGTAGTAATAGAAACGGGAGTGAGACTGTACGGACGTCACGAGACACATTGAAAGGCGGCGTCATAACAAGCCCTGGACACATGCCTGGAGCGCATCAAGTCGACGGACGCGGCACAATTGCATGGATGTCGATGGGAAGTTTGAAAGTGCGCCGCACGTGTCGAATGTTGAAGTGTACAGATTCCACCAATCAGAGACGGAAACGATTCTGATTGGCGGATTCGATTTTTCTTCGCAACGACGTCGCTGCATCATCGGAAGGAAGGAGACTTCCCCCATGTTTGAAACCTCATTGTTTCGGACGTCTTGTAAAGGGTCGCCACTCGCCAAAAACGTTCGTGTCTCGTCATGACCACAATTTATTCCTTCTACAGACGTGGCCATAGCATAATGGAATTCATCGCATAGTTCTACCTGTGACAATGACGACAGTATTGTACAGATCGACACTTGGACGGGTCCGAGGAATCAGCCAGTCTCATTGACGCTGGAGTGATTTGTTTGAAACACGTTCGAAACACTTCGTTTTTGTGTGGTGCTTATCCGCTGAAAGCAATATTTTAATGCGATGCCGATCAGTTTGTATAGAAACGTCTTAGGATTTGTAAACAACGATCATATTAATTTACCAGACGTTCGACGGATGTGGCGCAGTGTCAAATTTTCCTCGTCAGTACCAAAGCACCATGATGATGATGACTCGCTCTGCGCCCCGGCTGCACGCCATCTCGCGCGCTTCCACGGTAAGGCCACACCTACCCGTATATACATGTCGACTCATGCATGTCTGTAGCGCGCGGCGTCCTCGACCCCGTTGTCCGTGCTCGACCCCAAGGGTAGCGCCACGATCGACGAAACCTACGCCAAGATCGAACACAACCTCGGCGTGATCCGCAAGACGTTGAACCGTCCGTTGACGTTGGCCGAAAAGATCATTTACGGCCACTTGGACGATCCCCACTTCGGCACCCCCAAGCGCGGCGAAACCTACTTGAAGCTCCGCCCCGATCGCGTCGCCATGCAAGACGCCACGGCCCAAATGGCCGTGCTCCAATTCATCTCGTCCGGGCTCCCCAAGACCGCGGTCCCCACGACCATCCATTGCGATCACTTGATCACGGCGGAAAAGGGCTCCACCATCGACTTGACCACGGCCAAGGACGTGAACAAGGAAGTGTATGATTTCTTGGAATCGGCTGGTGCCAAGTTTGGCATGGGCTTCTGGCGCCCTGGTTCCGGTATCATCCATCAAATCGTGTTGGAAAACTACGCGTTCCCGGGTGGTTTGATGATCGGTACGGACTCGCACACCGTGAACGCGGGTGGGCTCGGCATGTGCGCCATCGGTGTCGGCGGAGCTGACGCCGTGGACGTGATGGCCGGCATGGCGTGGGAATTGAAGGCGCCCAAGGTGATTGGTGTCAAGTTGACGGGTAAGTTGAGCGGCTGGACGTCGCCCAAGGACGTGATCTTGAAGGTGGCCGACATCTTGACCGTCAAGGGCGGCACCGGCGCCATCGTCGAATACTTTGGCCCGGGTGTGGAATCCATCTCGTGCACGGGCATGGGCACGATCTGTAACATGGGTGCTGAAATCGGCGCCACGTGCTCGACGTTCCCGTACACGGACCGCATGGCCGACTACCTCAAGGCGACCACGCGTCCAGGCTTGGCATCCGCCGCCGACTCGTTCAAGGCCAACTTGATCGCCGACGAAGGCGCGCACTACGACCAAATCATCGAAATCAACTTGGACACGTTGAAGCCGCTGCTCAACGGCCCGTTCACCCCCGACCGAGCCAACTTGGCCGGCAAGGGCATCAAGGAAGCCAGCGAAGCGAACGGGTGGCCCACGGAACTCTCGGCTGGGTTGATTGGATCGTGCACGAACTCATCGTACGAAGACTTGAGCCGATGCGCCGACCTGACGCAGCAAGCCAAGAAGGCGGGGCTGCAGTTCAAGGTGCCGTACTATGTGACCCCTGGCTCGGAGCAAGTGCGCGCGACGATCGCCCGCGACGGCATCCTCGACACATTCCTCGAAGCCGGCGGCACCGTGCTCGCCAACGCGTGCGGGCCATGCATTGGGCAGTGGAACCGCACGGACGTTCCGTACGGAGTCAAGAACTCCATTGTGACATCGTACAACCGCAACTTTGCCAAGCGCGCCGACGGCAACCCTGAAACGCACGCGTTTGTGACATCGCCAGAGCTTGTGACAGTGTGCTCGATCGCAGGCACGACCACATTCGACCCGGAAACCGACAGCCTCACCACGCCCGACGGCAAGCCGTTCAAGTTTGAAGCCCCCCACGGCAAGGAACTTCCCCCCCGTGGGTTTGACGCGGGTGAAGACACGTTCCAGCCGTCTCCGGAAGACGGATCGAAGCTGTCGGTCAAGGTGAGCCCGACGTCGGACCGCCTGGCGCTGCTCGAGCCGTTTGACGAGTGGAACGGCAAGGACTTCGAGAACCTCCCCGTGTTGATCAAGACCAAGGGCAAGTGCACGACGGACCACATCTCGATGGCTGGCCCGTGGCTCAAGTACCGAGGCCATCTGGACAACATCTCGAACAACATGTTGATTGGCGCTGTGAACGCCGAAAACGACGAGACCAACCATGTGGTGCACCAGTTGAAGGGCACGTACGACAAGGTGCCGGCGGTCGCGCGCCAGTACAAGGCGGAAGGCATCTCGTGGGTCGTGGTGGGCGACGAAAACTATGGCGAAGGGTCGTCCCGCGAGCATGCGGCGCTGGAACCTCGTCACTTGGGCGGCCGCGCGGTGATTGTCAAGTCGTTTGCACGCATCCATGAAACCAACTTGAAGAAGCAGGGCATGCTGCCGCTAACGTTTGCCAACCCGAGCGACTACGACAAGATTAGCGGCAATGACAAGGTGTCTATCGTGGGCTTGGACAAGTTTGCCCCCGGGAAACCCTTGACGCTCAAGGTTACGCCCCCGTCTGGCAAGACGTTTGACGTTGTGGTTAACCACACGTTCAACGACGAACAGATTGAATGGTTCAAGAACGGCAGTGCGCTGAACTTGATGAAGAAGTTGAACGCGTAAGAAGAAGAGAGACTTGTGTGTCGTACACGAACCACGAAATATATAGCGTTGAGTTCGTTCTTGGGATGATGGTACTTAACTGTTACATAGTATTATAGTATTGTGCATTTCCCCCAAATATTTGGACTTTTGTGAATCATTTCGCAAAAATCAGGTACTATTGTAGGGGCCTTTTGGGATGATACCAGGGTCATACAAACTGTAATATAAATATGAAATATTGGGAATTTGACAGTTTCGAAAATAGTCGTAGAAAGATCATGATCTTATCTTCAATTTGAACTGATTTACGCCAATTTTATGCAAAAAATGCATAAAATATTGACAAAATGGCACGGACTTTCAGCTATTGAGGCTCCTTTGGTCATTAAAACGTTCACTTACTTCACTCAAATAAGACGTATACTTCCTCTGTCCCATATTACTCGTCGATTTGACTTCTCATCGACCCCAAAAATCCATTTCTTTACCAAACTCGATGAAATTTATCATTTAATAGAGAGCATAAAAATCCATAGGGACCAACCATTGGCTGTCAAGAGCGAAACTTGAATTTTGGCGCCCAAAATCAACTTCTCATTT
>NW_009798271.1:9936-15570 GCF_000520075.1 Aphanomyces astaci | reverse complement strand
CTATCGGCTCGTACTTGAACCCGTCCAAGAAGTGCTTGTTGTGGGAATAGGGTTGATGGATACGAAAATATGAGCGTTGTGTATTCGTAAGGATAAACTAAGAAACGATGTCTTGGTTGAAGTGTGTTATTTTTATTGTGCGGTGCACACATAATCTACAATGTATATGTGAGATCACTATTGTAATCGCCTAGTGGTAGGTTGTGTTGTGTTTCCCGAGCAGCAACACAGCAACGCATAGTCAAAACGAATTTGATACACAGCCAATGAATGACCAGTAGGTATAGTTGAAGGGAAGGGGGAAAGGCAATGTCCTAAAAGGTTACAAATTTGTGGAGTGGTCTTTACTATAGCTGATACAGCCGCCGTCGACAACCACTTATTGCCACGCATCGCCGTATCAACTTCTCTATCACTAACCAATGCACCATGTTTACCACATCTGTACATCATGGGGGCGTTTGTGATAGATACTGTAGCCCCACTGACGACGTGTGGCTCTACCACGATTCAATGCCGATTTCATGTGACCATGAGCTGTGGAAGGGTTGGCTGGTTCATTGGCCAATGCAATAATTATGAGTGGGTATGTCGCAAGTGCGAACGCATGAAAATAGTTTGCCACCTCGTTCCTACCCCATTCGAGGTTTTACTCGGAACAGGCTCTAACATTGGAGATACCCGGTGATCCAATTCCTGGCGTATGTCTCGAGTGATAGAATTCGGTACCGCACGAAAGTTGTTGTAGCGGCAGATTTCCCAAAGCTGTATTAGTTTGATGGGTATTATTCGGAAGTGAGCCCTATGGCCTCCATTGACTAATGTTTATGCATTCACCCCTGCGCACTTTACAACGCACGAAGGACTATACCAACACCAGCTTTTCCGTTGACGACGATGCTTGTTTACTCCTCCGACTTATCGACTTGTGCCAGTAAGAAACGCCCCATTACCGCGTATACAAGCCTCCTTGGCCATCTTCCACTCGTGAGCCCAACAAGGCCGCTCGTCGGTTTTTAGCGAGCACAGAGTACCACACAAGCAACATTTACCGGATCCAGGCGTCCAGCATTGCTTGTCGAGAGTGGCGTCGAAGAACGACTTGGACGGTCGGGATAGGTGCAGCATTTGTCATTTGCACATTAGGCCCGAATCCGATCAGGCATGTCGTTGCACCCAATATACAAAAAAGTGTAAAACATACTACAAGAGAATTGGTGCTTCTACTCGTTTTGTGGACGACCACTGGATGCCGACACAACAGCGGCAGCATCGCCTAATCGATGAAATGGCCAAATTATGTGGCACCCTCGAGGAGTTCGGCAACAATTATGGATCAGCAATGGTATTCCTTCTCCCGATAGCTTCAATGTCGTGTGAAACCTAACGTTATTATGACTTGCTATCAAAGCGGTGGAGTCTGAAGGATCTCTTCGACGACTCCCCTATTTTAATGGTAGTAGTTCATATGGACGCAAATTAGGAGGGATCATAAGGTTATGATGTCTTGCCTCACCGCAGCTAAACCTGCTTGCAGCCATGTACTTCGAAGTAAAGTACTACAGTTTGGCAATAACGTTATACACTTCTGTGGGGTGGTTCATGACTACAGTTGTATTAATACCTACACCTACGTACATATACACTCTACGGGTAGGTATTAATACAGTGCTTCATGACACCAGTTGTATTAGTTAGTACCTACTTGGAAGAGCCCCTAATACCTACACCTAACGCCGTTATTGCCAAAATATCAGCAAAACAGCCTGCCTCAAAACGGTAGGTATCTATCTCGCTAGGCTCGTGTTTGTAAGGGCCAAATTTGTCTTTTGTTTTTAACTATGGTGAAATTTCAAATGACGTCGTTTTTAAAATCTGATCAACTTGATGCGAACTTTTCAACTTTTGACCCATGTTCCCATGTTTACACTTTTCAAATGCCCTTGGCCTTGGACATTGCTACTGATTAGATATATCTCTTTCAAGCAAGAACTCAGCGAATTCGAAAGAGACTAGGTTAGAGCATCTCCACCGCATTCCAGTAAATCGACACACCAATATCCGCATAGTGTTCGGATAACAACCTCCAGTATTGTAATGGACTGATAATTCAGGATAATTCGCACCGCAATAAGCCCAACTCCAGCCAGTAAATCATCATTCGACCAGCCTGAGTTGAAACCCGCGTTAATTTCGACAATGAGGAATGCTTATCTCCAGGAATGGCACGCAATGATACGCAAAGTTATCCTTATCCCCAGGAATGGCATCAACTGTAGTGTCTCGTGAACTAGTAAACGGAGTACGGAGATATACAGACATAATAGGCATCTGCCAGCTAACGATAGGACACGCGCTATTGACCTTGGTAATGCAGCAGTCAATGGCGCGGGTCCTGTCGAGTTTTAGTCGATGACATGGGTCCTGCAATATTAACAACACGGCTACCGGCCGCAAAGACATACCCACCGACTGACGCACGAATCTCGCCAACGCGGCAAGCCATGCAACTTCGACCGGCGCAAGATAGACACCGCCAACCACGGCAGGATCGGCCTCGGACCGGGCTCAGACGGGCGCAAACAAGCAACCGGCCGCATTCACCCGCAGTCGATGCTGCCGCCTAACAGTAAAATTATCACGGCAGCATCGAGGCCGCAACTGACCTACGCCGCAAGAGTCATCACCACATAAGTCATAAGCTATTGACTGCACCATACATATCGTACCAGGGCCGCCACAACTGCACCTTGACCTATGCCATCACCGACCCTGAGGCTTCGCTGCTCCGTGTTTATATACAGATTTCTCTATCCGGCCACTATATCCGGTACTGACTCCAGCAAATCCAGTACAAGTCCCATCAAATCTGTGTGACTTTTACTGGAATATTTGCTGGTCAGCAAAGTACTGAACCGGATACTGGTGCGGTGCGAATATATTTCAGTAAATTTTCAGTAAATCAGCACACAGATTTACTGATTGGAGATGTACTGATCAAAAGTGCAGTAGCCGGTCATTTAAATCCAATGGAACCAAATCAAATTGATCAGCAAACACGTTTTATTAATGGTATGAATCCACCTCCATCATCTAATAGTTGCTCTTCGAACGATTCATCAATGGCGACAGAAAGCGTGTAGCGCGGTTGCTGTCAATGGGCAATCTCACTTGGCGATTGAAACGATAGTGGCGTTGAGCTTCACTGCGCTTGTGAGGGAAAGTGAATTCCAGCGACAAGCTGATGATGATGTGGATACATATATAACCTACTTCTTTGTGTTTTAATATAGGTTTTAATCGAATCTCCTTAACAAGAACAGACTTCTCCCAGCCTTTACATAAAATGTACTAGTACTCGAGTACATGTACTCATCTGTGGGATCTCAAAGATTTCATCATAGAACGTACTACGTAGTAATAGGTACTGTAATCTTAGGTTCACATATGTCAGTCATTGCAGCACGAACTCATGTTAAATTCAATGTGCTTGCAACACCAGCTTCGTCTATGTCAGTCACCATGAAATCAACTTGCACACGTAACGTTATTCAGGCCTCGTCCAGTAGTGGCACGGCCTTACGCCGCTGCCCGACAAGAGGAATAGGTAGATCATTTGGTAAGTAAGAGGCTTAGTCCGCGCTCTCGTATGGCCTCCCGGGTGATCGGAGCGAACTGAAAGGCTCGTCACCCATCAAGTCATCCAGGACTTGTGGCTGGATATCGTGGATCCGTGTCACTGCATTGCTTCCGGTTAAAGAAGTTATTCGGATGCATGCTGTGCTCGACGGCTAGGCAGGCACCGCACGTTGTCAGTCATGCAGACATACTGCATGACTAGTGCCTTACGCTGCTTGTGTCCCATGCTAGGACCCACGCCCTTGGGAGTTTTCCGTGCTCTTTTGCTCAGAAGTCCTTTCACAACGTCTCATTAGTGATGTGCTCGACGCGATGACAAATGCCACAGCTAACGTTGCCGCTATGGGTTCAGGCCCCAGTCAACTTATCTTCTGGGGTTCGAGTGAGCGTTAACAGTAAGAACAAGCGAATGCTAACGCAACAACAATGTGATTTGTTCTTTGTGATGGGTCGTTTAGAAACAGCGCAAGTTCTAATCCATCTACATTTGCAAGTGTACAACATTACAGCATACACGTAGCGCTATGAAGTGACCCCGTCGAGTCTGTTAGCAGCGACACTTGGTGAACCGTCTTTAGTGAAGACTTTTCACGAAGTGTCGCTACGAAGACGGGCCCGCCGGCCTTGTACTACAAATACGCCGACGATGCACAGGACGCGGAAGAAAGGTGGTCTGTCGTGCTTCATGCGTTGGACTCCCACTGGATCGAGTGCGAGAACGTGTATCACTTGCACCGGGCATTCCTCACAGGCTTCATCTGCGACACTGAAGGCCCGCGTTAGGTCTAGGTACCAAGGATAATTCTTGATTCTGTATTTTGAAGGCAGCAACCGCGTGCTGCCCGAGTACTGCGCATGGGGTCAGTACCACCGAGCCCTGCCGACTGGCGCTGCAAGGAAGATGTTGGCCAGCACAACAATCCCCTCACGAAGGTGGCGGCTGAACCAATGCGGCCTGTAAGGACAAAGATGATTGACCTTACAATTGGCCAATTCTGATGATTGTTAATCAAGTTTTGCAGTATCATTAATTAGATTTTACAGTATACTTTACTTCCGGTTTTGGCAGACACAGCTAAGAAAGTCAAAGCGCGCAAAGACCCTCCACCGGCACAACCGAAGGTGATGATAAAGATGAGTTGCGAAACCTCTCTATTATTGTAGATTGTGTGTTCACCACATACGAAAAACAACACACTTCAACCAAGACATCGTTTTCTTAGTTTATCCTTCCGAATACACAACGCTCATATTTTGGTATCCATCAACCCTATTCCCACAACAAGCACTTCTTGGACGGGTTCAAGTTCGAGTTGGTGGGACATTTAAACACACGGGCAAACTCAGCGTTGTTTTGCAACGCCCCCGTCACGCGGAACCGATCGGGCGGGTGCTTCCTCCTCAAATCCCTGAGGAGATACCTATCCGTGTTCTTGGAGCACCAGACTTGGGCGAACGACAAGTAGAACAACTTGTCGCCAGTTTCTTCCGTGTACTGCGACGGGAACTTCTTCAAGTACTCGTGGTACGCACGGAAACTGGTCTTGAGCCCCCCGTTGTCGGCAATGGCTTCACCCAAAGACCGCTGGCCGCTGATGTTGCCCAACACAGCGCCAGTTAGGTCGCTATTGACGACAAATTTGGCGTACTGGTCGCTAAGGCACTGGGTCTTTGTCGTGAACGTAATGTTGGTGGCGTTCGACCACCACGGGTTGAAGTTACCGTCGCCATCGTAATTACGGAAGCGGTTGTCGAACCCGTGGGTAATTTCGTGACCGATAACCACCCCGATGCCACCAAAGTTCTGGGCTGCATCGTATTTGAGATCAAAGTACGGGGCACGCAAAATGCCGGCCGGGAACACAATTTGGTTCTCATTACGCTTGTACCGCGCGTTTACCGTTTGGGGAGGCATGTCGAACTTGCGCTTGTCCACGGGTTGGCCGTTCAGCTTCAAGTTGGTGTCGATGTTCACTTGAGACACCTTCCAGCGGT
>NW_009798271.1:5518-6693 GCF_000520075.1 Aphanomyces astaci | reverse complement strand
CGCGTATTGGTAAAAGTCGTCGCAGGGGTTTGCAGAATAGTCGATGAGCTTGGTCACAGACTCGGGGAGTTCCGTGACGGAGCCAGCCGTAGCGGCAGTGGCCAACGCGCTGAGGAAGATCAGGACTTTGACCATTGCAGAGCAAAAACGGAAGTGAAGTTGGCCAGAAATGTCAACCATTGAGTGAAGACCAGGCATCGGATTCCCATACTAGCTAGCTACGGTACTCGCTGTGATTGGTTTATTCGATACCATCGGAAACTTCGCATCAGAGTGTTCCATTTGGTAGCAGTAAAAAAAATCATTGACCAAGGTACATCCATCAAGCCATGTCTATGAGAAATTGAAGTCGAGCATGTGGAAAAGTGTACTCGTAACGTTAGACTTAATACCACCGGTACAGTAGAGTATTTGTGTACTGTAGTCGCGGTATAATGGATTTCGACGAGGTACTCCTTGATTGGTCAATCGCAAAATGTCAGTACATATACCAATACAAACTTTAATACCGGTAGTACTATGGAAAATGCGACGATGTATTCCTTGTTGAAGAAGGCATTGTTAAGATAAATTTTCATCGAAACCCAGCAATTATATTGTCACTTTACCGAATGATCTATCTATTCCTCTTGTCGGGCAGCGGCAGGTAGGCCGTGCCACTCCTGGACGAGGCCTGAATACAATGACCTAGCATTACCCTAATACAATGACCTATCATTATGGTATGTGAGATACTTAATATAAGGTGTGGTGGATGACGCGGATAAAATCGCTCCTTTTGAATACATTATTAACTTAAGCTTATCCATATTCATACCGGTAATTCTAATAATTACCAAAGGTTGGATGGAATCTATATTTAATGCTGTCATGTACTACTAATAGTGACTACTAGTATGGATTTCTAAAACCTTGGTAGTACTGTATCTTGCGTCATCCAACAGCATGCAAACGTCATCCAACATTAATATTAGGTCATATCCTAATTAGTAGATCATTTGGTGAAGTGATACGCTTAGATCCGCGCTCTCGCACAGCCTCGCTTGCCCAGACGGCCCCCCGAGCCTCCGGGCCGACGTAAGGGTTGGTCATTAAGCTTAGTTTACAGTTAGGTTTCATCCAATCCACGCTATAATTCAACATTTATATTATACTTCGAAGTATAACTTAGTATC
>NW_009798271.1:0-2758 GCF_000520075.1 Aphanomyces astaci | reverse complement strand
CCAAGGATGATATTAATATTAAATGCTGGTCCGTAAGTCTAATGTACTACCAACTTCCGCGTCTTGGGTGCGCAACCTTAGCTCTGTCAGCCAACGTGTGAAGCCTGCAGAGTCTACCTCGAGTCCACGCGCTTCCGAGGCGACATATATGTTCAAGTCGTTTAACACAGCCAACCGGATTCCCACACCAGCTACGCTGCTCACTGTGATTGGTTTATTCGATACCATCGGAAACTTCACATCACAGGGTTTCGTTTGGTAACGTAACCAGTAAAAATACACAGACCAAGGTGCATCCACCAATACATCTCGATGAGAATTGATAAAGATCGCTGATTTTGAATATCCAAATTCACACGGGTAATTCGAATCTAGTAATTACCCAAGGTTGGAATTAATATTTAATGCTGTTCAATACTACCCGATAGAAAGTATTAACCGTAAGTATATCCCAGCCACAAACGCACCCCATTCAACTCGTTCAATAAGGATGACAAGAAAAGGAGTGAGTTAGGTGCAGCTGGTCAACCTCGTATGTTTAGATTTCTAGCGGGTCAGCGAGCCTACCGTATACCTTATGGATCTGTACCCCCGAAAATTTCAGTAAATCTGATCGAAATGGATACAACTCAATAAGGTGGTCTGATTACTTTCCAATGCGTTCGCATTGGTTACTTCATCTACTTTCACTTGTTTAATTGGCTAGAACGAGATAATTGGATATTTTTGACCAATATAAAGCGACTTGGGTACAGCCTTCCAAGGTACCACCAAATCGTACTTTATTGACACCATACAGCAATTTGGGTTACAACTCGATAAGGCAAAATCATGGGTACTGACTGATCCATAAGGTACATGGTAGATACCTACCGTTATAGGCATGCCGTTTTGCTGATATTTTGGCAACAACGACGCTAGGTCTACCGTATACTCGGAGTAGTGTATTGCGACAGGGGATATTTCACAACCAGCCGACACTCGTTCTCAAAATATTGTTAATCGATTGCGTAATTTCAAGTATATATTACTGTTAACATGTGGCTGTACGAGAGCGCGGATCTAAGCGTATCACTTCACCAAATGACCTACATTTCCTATTTACTCTCGTCTCAACGAATTAGGATATGGCCAAATATTAATGTTGGATGACGTTTGGATGCTGTTGGATGACGCATGATACTACCAAGGATTTAGAAATCCATTTGAGTAGTCACTATTTTAATAGTGACAATAGTTGGAATCTATACTGGTATTTAATGCTGTCCTGTACTATTTTAATAGTACAGGACAGCATTAAATATAGATTCCAACCTTGGGAAATTAAAAGAATTACCGGTATGAATTTGGATAAGGTTAAGTTACTGTATTCAATGGAGCGATTTTATCCGACGTCATCAACCAACCTTATACTTCGAAGTACTTGTATTAATTATCTCACACACCTGATTAGGATAATCATAGGTCATTGTGTTAGGGTATTGCTAGGTCATTGTATTCAGGCCTCGTCCAGAAGTGGCACGGCCTACCTGTCGCTGCCCGACAAGAGGAATAGATAGATCATTCGGTAAAGTGGCAATATAATTGTTGGGTTTCGATGAAAATTAATCTTAACAATGCCTTCTTCAACAAGGAATACATCGTCGCCTTTTCCATAGTACTACCGGTATTCAAGTTTGTATTGGTCTATGCACTGGCATTTTGCACATAGAACGAGAGCAATCAAGGAGAACCTCGTCGAAATACGATTACGACCAGAGTACCACTTCAAATTCTCATCGACATGGATTGATGGATGTACCTTGGTCAATGATTTTTTACTGCTACCAAATGGAACCCTCTGATGAGAAGTTTCCGATGGTATCGAATAAACCAATCACAGCGAGTACCGTAGCTAGCTAGTATGGGAATCCGATGCCTCGTCTTCACTCAATGGTTGACATTTCTGGCCAACTTCACTTCCGTTTTTGCTCTGCAATGGTCAAAGTCCTGATCTTCCTCAGCGCGTTGGCCACTGCCGCTACGGCTGGCTCCGTCACGGAACTCCCCGAGTCTGTGACCAAGCTCATCGACTATTCTGCAAACCCCTGCGACGACTTTTACCAATACGCGTGTGGTGCGTGGTTCAAGGATGCTGTGATCCCCCCGGGCAGAGAGTTAATCGATACCGCGACCAACAAGATCTCCATCCAAAACGAAGCCCTGGTGAAGAAGATTTTGTCTGACAACACGACCAAGATTGGCGCGTTTTACAGCTCGTGCTTGGACACGGCTACGCTCTCGTCGCTCGGCCTGGCTCCGTTAGCCGACTCGATCAAATCCATTCGGTCGGCCAACACCACGTTGGACCTCCTCGCTGTGGCTGGTGAATTGGTCAAGTACGGCATCCCAGCTTTCGTGGACATCAAGGCCAGACCTGATGACGCCAACGCAACCAAGAACGCCCTCTTTGGTTTACGAGCCCCTCTGCCGCTGCATCAAGTGTACTACACCACCACTTATTGGAATGCGTGGAAAGGCGACTACGAGGTGTACATTGCGTCGGTACTACAACTAGCTGGCTACACTGCCGAGCAAGCGGCAGCTGCGGTGCTGGTAATCATTCGATTCGAGCAAACTCTGGCGAGTTTCGCCCTCAGCAAACTCGAAGAGATGGAAGCCGAAGCGTCTCCGTACACTGTATTTAACTACTGCGAACTGGACCAGAAGTACCCGCTGCTCATCGGCTCGTGGCTCAAGGCCAACGGCTTCAACGTCC
>NW_009798270.1:1766556-1798773 GCF_000520075.1 Aphanomyces astaci | reverse complement strand
ACACATGTACATCTCTGAATTCATGATCCCTGCAATGATCAAATTCAAGCGACCTAAGAACACGAGTAAGCGTCACTTACCATGCAACTAGTCAATCCACCACATTGAACCACACGAGCGAGGGTCAACAGTTCAATCATGTAACGTTACCAAACGAACTTGCAAACAGTAGTGTCATTCATTGTGCATATCGCCACCGCTCGCTTAGCCACCATGTTCAAACCCGTGGCGCTGCTCGCCCTTGCCGCCTCCGCCTATGGCTACGTGTACTTGGCCTTCCACTCGGACGCTGTCAAGACGACGACGTCTCCGCATGTTGCCGCCCTCTCCACCGACCGCAATGCTGTTGATAATAACATATCCTAATATTAATCGTAGTTCATTTTGATTGTCATCGTTGACTGTGAGTTTTCATGAAACCAGTGTGTATTTTGCAGATTGTATGTTGTCTTTTCTCAGCGAAATATGTCCGGATAAACTAGAATATCTTTCCGACATCAACGACATACGAAGCGCGCGAGCGATGGAGTTTCTTGAATCCCATTCAGCAGAGTCCTTCTTGCTTCAAGCCACACCAATGTCCGCCTTGACTATTCCCCGGGGAGAGCATTGCGACGTTGTCGTGGCTGCAGAGGATGGCATGGCTATCGTGTGGCAGTTCTACGTGCAAGCGCTCGACGTTGGCTTCCGAGTGCTGGTCGATGGCGTTGAATCCCCGACCTTCTCCAAGCGAATCGACACGTTAGATGGCATGGTAGATGGCACGCTGGAGCATTGTGGCGACGCTCGTTTGGTTTGTCTGCAGTGGGACAACTCGTACTCGAGGCTACGGGCGAAAGACGTGTTGTATCGTGTGATGTCAGTGCCGACGGCCACGTTGCATGTCGCTCGAGAGGCCGCCAACGAGTACCAAATCAAGTACAATCACCCTGTCCACAACTCCTCCTCCACTCGCCACCTTGATCGTCCATCGACCATCATGCCATCCCTTCCAGAAGGCCACGACACATCCAGCATGCACGACGCTTTAGCCCAGCGACTCGAACGCGCTGTTGCGGACACTGTGGCCGTGTTCATGACGCAGCCGGACACGCCGCTGCATGCTGGTTCCGCGAGACCTTTGATTCTCGCCCTCGAAGCCATCTTGCGGCACGGCGTCAAGGTACTCTCGCCACGTCAACATACATTGCCACGTCATCATGTGTGTGTGTGTCTAGCCCACGTCCAAGATGGCGTCATGTCCACCTGAAGAATTCTACTTTGGCTTCTTGGTCGAAACAAGGAACGTGCTCCGCGACGACGCGGGCGTCGTGTCGGACGCCGAGCTGTTCGCGCCGCCTCTGTTCATGCGATACTTGGGCTGGGGCCGCGCGCGGGCCTACTTGTGTTTTGCCCTCAACCGGCACATGCTTCACCGTGCGCTCGAGGTCGCCGTCTTTGTGTCATGGTTTCGTTAGATTCTTGTTTGTCCTAACCACATATGTAACGATATGTAGAACCTCATCAAGCGCCGATCGGTAGTTGCCCGATACTACGACCCTTCTCGAGCGTTGTTGGCGCACTACGACACGGCGCAGCGCACGTTGGCGTGCCTCACGGCGCTCTACGGCGTCAGCTTCAACTTGACGCCTCTCCAAGATGACTTTGCGTCGACTGCCGCGACCTTTCCGCCCAATTTGTATCAGTCCCATGCCTCGGATGCATTTGTAACGAGTCGCCAACTACTGTCGATTGGTGGTGACGTGGCGTTCTACCAAGGCACGACGACCCACATGGACGAGTTCAAGGCCATTCAAGATTGCACCCCCGCCCGATACCTGTGCTTGGCCACGCCACCTGTACAAGTGACCATCCCGTACGTACGGATAAACGCATCGCTTGTGGGTCACTTGACCGGATGTTGTAGACGCGGCAGTCGGGTGTGTATTCCACTGCACATGGACGACCCGACCACACTCGTGGCCGTGGTGCAGTTTCAAGTGACCCGGCACAGCATCGGCGTCGGCTTTACCACCAACCCCATCAAGGAACTAGTCGATCCGTTGCAACCTGTCGAGGGCGACGCGTGGGTCGAGCTCACGCTGCGCCTCGAGCGTCCGATACCCCAGCTGCAACTCGTGCTAGACAACTCCCATTCAATGGTATTACTGTCCTTTTGCCCAAAATTTGTACTGATTCTTTGCCAAATCCATCGATCGATTCATTTTGTATGTCCTGTGGAGATTGGTATCATCACACTAATTGAAGTCACACACTAATTAATTGTTCACGATGGTTTTCTGCAATCTGATTGGCTAAATCCTGCTGCCGATTATACTTGTGTACATGTATTTATTTGGTGTTGTGTCGAATCATTCATTCATTCTCCATGTCGACATAAACACTTTTTTATTATTATTTTTACAATACCACACTGAAAAACCACTGTACTCAATATCTATGCAAAACTGCGACACTGTTTGGTTTCGTAGCTGCGCACTAAAGCTGTGACGTATCGCCTTGTGGTCACATCCAGAGAGCGCTACGCGAGTGCGTGGGCGTGCTGTGCGGAGGTGGCGCACGTGATTTGCTGGAAGCAAGTGATCCACCGGTCACTTGAGTGGAGCTCCAAACACATGGAGGCCATGCTCCACGAAGAGCAGCAGTGGCTCCGCCCGAGGTCGCCGCCGCCGCCGCCATCGTCATCCACTACGCTCTCAGGTCCACCATCACCCGTCTAGTCTTGTTCTTTGCCAAACTTGAGCTGCCGTAGAATCGGTCACGTCGTGGCTGGGGTCGGTACTCGTGCCCGACGAACCAGCGTGCGCGCAATGCACTGAGCCGATCTCACTCTTTCGACGGCACCAAAGCTGTTCCATCTGTCTCAAGGGGTGCTGCGTGGCCTGTACGAGGCACTTGTGGGCATCGAAACCCGTGTGCGACAGATGCTACCTCCGCCAACTGGACATACGTGTGCGTTGTATGTGGTCTTCTTGCAAGGATAGTTTGAATATGGAGTATGATCATATATATATATATACTTCGAAGTATGTATATATGATGTCCATTTACCCAATATGATTATAATATGATTAGGACGTTTCGGCTGATACTTTGCCAAATCGATCGATCGATTCTTTGTTTGTAGTGACTTCGAAGAATGTATTTGATTGGCTACTTGATTAGTGATCTGGGTTTTGATTGGTCGATCGATTGTCTGCCGATTTGGTGCTGCTGCTCATACGGTTGAGCACCCCACTCCAATTTCAATTTCGAATCGACTTGACAATATATATATATATATATATATGTATATAATATATATATATATATATGGGTAGGCCGCGCAGTCGAGTCGCGAGGACGGCAGGCGGACAGACAACCCCGCGCTCGACGCGCTGAGGCGAAATGCGACGTACGATAAGTACTTTAAGATGGTGTCGTTTGGCGTGCCAGCCTCTGCTGTGGGCCAGAAGATGCAGCAGGATTACATTCCCCCAGACGTTGTCGCAGCGTTTGTCCACGGGGTCGACGGGTCCACTTGCACTGTATCGCAGTAAGGCATTTCGAAATTCCTTGTTGATTCGATTGCTTTGTCAAACACGATGACGTGACCGGTTGGAAAGCACTCACTCATGCAGGTTAAAAATGTACAATCAAATGTCTTAGGTCGACCCGCGCATCTAGTACTACTACTACTAGTAGTAGGCCGTCGCTCGTACGCAAACCCAGCACACTTCGCAAGCTACACTGGACGGCGCTCGATGCCACGCACACCAAGGCGACGATTTGGTCCCGCGTGACCGACAAGCGACGGCATGCCCCTGTGACACTGTCCGGTGCCGACATGGATCGCGTGATCGCGTGTTTTGGAGAAGCCACGTCATCGTTCAGCCAGCGCCTGCAAACCAACGCTGGCCAGAAAAAGCCACAAAAGATCCACAGCGCTCTCGACAGCCGACGCGCCAATAACATCCACATCGGCCTCAGTCGGTTCAAAGCGGCGGCGGGAGGACCATCGGCGCTCGTCGCGGCCGTGCGCGACGGTCGGCTGGACGTGCTGACGCCCGACGTGCTTCACACGCTTGCGGAAATCGGCCCCACGCCCGTGGAGGTCAAACGGTACTCGAATTTCAGAGGCACCAAGCTCGACGATGCCGAGCGCTTCCTTGTGGACATGGCCACGGTGCCCCGGGTACAGGAAAAGGTACCCCGGTGTATGAGTACGATGAATGGAGGTTTGATATGTTTGTTGTTTGGTAGATTCACGTGCTACTGTTTGTCCAGCAGTACCCAGCGTTGATCGACCAACTGAATGAACGGCTGAGGGTGTTGTCGGTGGCATGCCATCAAATTCTAAGCAGCGAGCGCTTGCCTCGATATTTTGAAGTGATTTTAGCCTTGGGGAATGTATTGAACGAAGGCACCGATCAAGCCAATGCATCGGGTGTAACTCTCGCGTCCTTGTTAAAGGTATACTACCCCCCATCCGTCCATATATAGTAGATTGATAGCACATAGCTCGATATATATATATATCACGATATTACAATATATATATATATATATATATATATCAATCCTACCTTTATCAACTAATTTATATCGACATATATTCTCATTGCCTGTAGTTGTCGGAAACGAGATCCATCGACCAAAGCATGACGCTACTGCAATTCCTCATGCAACTCATCCACGTACGTGTGTTACCACATCATGCAGGACGAGTCGATAAATATTTTTATGAATAAATAAATAAATAAATATATATATATTTCGTATAGGAGCGTGGGGAGACGGATCTATTTCACGTAGTAGACGACTTGGACATGCTGGACGCGGCCAAGCGGGTTTCGAACGTCGCGTGCGTGTCTCAAATGGCAAACTTGCAGAAACAGCTGACACATTTGGTCACGGAACTCGACGAAGAAGACACTTGGGGTCGTATTCAGTTTGAAAAAGCAGGCCAAACCAACGCCCCACGGCGGCAGCAGCGAGTCGACCCCGTAGGCACCAAGCCGGGCGGACGGGGAGGACGAGGAGGGGGAGGACACGACGCCCTCATGGCCATGCTTCGGAAGCGCACCGGCGACCCCAGCCAAAGCAAGGAGCCCCCCGCGAATGGCAACGAAAAGCCGACCGGACAACATGCGCTGTTGTTTGCTGCGATCCGGAGCACGCGACACGAACCGGACGAAAAACAGATTACTGGCGAGACGGCTGGTAGTACTAGCGACGGGAGCCACTTGGTGGGGAATGCCGCGAACAAGGACGAGAAATCAATGGCAGCTGTTGCTTCCACTGACAAGCGACCGCCGGCAAGGTCACCATCCGCAGATCTCTTGGCCGCGATTCGAAATCGACCTCAAACAGTAGATGACGCCGACGCCGTACCCCCCCCACCACCCGACAAGCTTTCGCCGTCGCCGTCCGCAGCGCTGCTCTCGGCCATCCGGAATCGCCCTGCCAGGAGGAGGTCCCCCCCTCCACCTCCTTCTCCCCCCCCTTTAGCCGCGGAATACCAGCCCAATGCGTTCATTCGCTCGATGCAGCCGCACGTGGCCCGCCTTCAACACGACCTGCGCCTCGTTCAAGAAAAGATCCAGTCAATGACGGAACACTGGCATGATGTGGCAACGTACTTGGGCGAGTCGCCGGCCACGCCGTCCGAGTACGCGCTAGGGCTACTCCATCGGTTTTTGCTGGACGTGAGGGCGGCGCATCGCGTGCTCGTGTCCAAGGGACTGGTGCCGTCTTCCGCCATGGGCAGGTCCTCCCACGTCGGCGACCGCATTGCGACCATCTACGGCGCCGCGACTGTCTTGGCGTCGCGCCGCCGATCGGTCGAAGTCGCATTTCCGTGGGCCAAGGCGGCGTTTCTACAGCCGACAAGTGTGCTCCAGCCTGGTGACCGCGTCGTGTGTCGGCAGTTTGGCCGCGGCATCCTCACCGCCACGCGGTATCTCAGGACGTTACGACGATGTCTCAGACGACTTTGGTTTTGTATACTTAGGTATGCCGTGGGAATGGTCGAAGTGCGACTATCGTTTGGATATGCGACACTGTCTGTAGACCACGTCATCGCATTGGACCCGTACTTTGAGCCAGTGGTTCCGCCTTTGAAATCACACGATCCCGTGACGACCCCACTGTTTGGCCCGGGGCGGCTCGTGCGTCTAGTGGGGGAGTCGGCGGTGGTGCAACTCTCCACTTTGGATGCCCCTGTCCAAGCCTTTTTTCAAGCGAATCAAGTGCAGTTTGCGTTGAACGACCGACGCAAGTAAGTCGGTCGACGATTTAAATCGTAATTCGGCAGTGAAGGCGACTAATAGTAAAGCAACGACAAACACGATAGCGTAGATGGCCAGTTTATGGTGCACGGGACAGTTTAAGGTGTACTCAAATTGGCCAATGGAATTGCTTGAGTTTTGGAGTAGCCAATCGAATCACTAGAAAAAGGAAATCACTAAAAAATACTAGTACCGGTAGAGAGGAAATCGAAGTAAATGAACGCTAAGCTGAAGTCTATTCACAGTCAAGCCGATTAACAGTAAATAACCAGAATATTGCCCAACCTTTCGGCTTCATGCGCAGCCCTTTTTCAGAATTGATCCTGAGAGACGAGTAAGCTGCATTCTACGACGACGTCTCTTTCAAGTGCACCATCACTTGGCCCATCTACGTTAACTAGTTAGCGTATATTGGCAATTCGATTTTCAAATTGGACTGGGGCTGCCAATCGAATCGACGGACCGAAGTAGCCAATGAAATTTTCCAAAAAGACCTTTCGACCAATCATATTGCAGGTGGGTGTATCTGGTGCATTGCCAAGCTTCTCCATTTCACAAAGAGTTCAACATTGCATCGGACACACAGTGGGTATATTTAGTTCAAGTAAAATGACATCTTCTCGACGATTTCAGGTGGATTTGACGTCGTTCGTCGAATCTACCGAAAATATCAATGCACAATACTAGTAGGTTTGAATGGTACAACCTGACGGATAAAATACAGCGTGAAAGTTTTAAAGAATCTCCGTAACTCTAAAAAACTCATCTCGATTGGAGATAACTCGATACTGTATACTAGTAGTACATGAACCAACCACCCTCGTTGGTGTCGAGAATGCAGCATCAATCCTTGCAATGTTATTGTAGGACTGTATTGCTCATTTCACCCAAATTTAGCTGCTCGTTTCACCCAAATTTAGGTGAGTCATTTCCAAAATAGATTTCGAATCCACTTGACCAAGTTTAGGCTGGAACAAACTATACCATAAAAACATTAGTATATTTTTTTAGTGGCTTTGCCCAATGCGGAGCATCAAAAGTTCGGATTGGCAGAAATTCGACAAGACGTGATTTGATTGGCTTAGGTGGTCGATTCTGCTGAGGGCTCCAGTTTCGAATCGATTTGACAATAACAGTTAGTCCTACTATTAATAGTATTGATAGTATACATGTATGTATATATATAAAATAAAATTTAACCGGACGTTCATCACGCGACAGCATCGAGGGATTCGACGAGCAACTTTTCCGCGTATTCTTTCAGGTTGACCATCTTGCGCTTGACCGTGTCTTGGACTTGAACCAAATGCAGCCGTTCGTACCACGGAACGTCCGACGACGATGGCGACGACGTCACCGGCGGCGGCGGCGACTGCGGCACCAGCGAGACCTCCATGGACGTGACTAACTGCCAGTCGAGCCCCTGGCAAGCGGCAGGAATCAACATGGAGTCGCAGACCATGTTCCAGTTGGCGTCGATCTGCTCGTCCGTCAACGGTGGCGGCGCCGCGCAGCATGGAAGGTGGCACTGGATCTGGTCGACATAGTCGGGGTCCAAGCCGAAGTGGGCGTAGAAGGCAGCCCACTTCTCCACGGAAAAATCGAACGAGTCGGCAAACGACTTCAAGCTCCCGTACGCTGTCCATCGCAGTTGGACCTACTTGTTCATATGGATTACCTACTGGTCGTGGAGGAAATGTAAACAACAAAGAGCGCACCTTGCCCGACATGCATAAGCCAGCAATTTCGGCGGCCGTCAGCTCCCCACTGTACATGAGAAGGAAGTCACAGATCGTCAGCGCAACGTCTACGGTGCTTGTCTCTGGCGACGGTCGCGATGCATACACGCGGACGCCTAAAGAAGAATATAAAGCACCCAGACCAAGTAGAGCGCGCAGCGTACGTGAAGTGGTATCGACAGTGCGGACGCAGACCACGTCGCGACTTGCATTTAGGAAAGAAAACACGACCTACACCATTCCATGACGTCGACGTCGTTGATGAAAGGCATGCACGTACCCTGCCTCTGAAGCGGCTCGGAATGTCCAGCGCAGCAAACTGAAGGTAGTTCATCAACTCTTCGAGCTTGGCGCTTTGACGCGCACACACGCCGGCGGCATTGGCAGTGGCGTCCATGTTAGTTTGACTCTGAAAGTTTGATCCAAAACTGGATTCTTGATTTTATCGAAATGATTTATTATCAATACAAATAACAAGTCATAAAAATAACTTGACTCCACAGTCCGGATTATTTATCCGAATGCTAATTTTCCTCAATGCGCATTGCTTTTTCCATAGTACACCTTTTTGCGGATAATTTCAGCACTTTTTCACTATATTTCGCTTAGCTTGCAGTATGTTTCACCTGACACAGATATATTTCGACCATGGATGGCCATTTACAGTGCTGGCAATAAGTTTAAGACCACCCCAAAATTTGTCCGTTACATTAGCACCATGCGATAACACGATTCCACGACATTGTTCAAGTGATTTAATACGAAATTTAGGCTGGTAAGAACAACAAATATGTCCATTCTAGCATCCAAAATCACGCTATGATAAGATCAGATATTTTTGACTGGCAATAAGTATAACACCATTCACATGAAAAAAGCATTATTGCATATCGATTACCATCAAAATAGCTATCAATACTTTGTTTTACCCCCCTTGAGTTCCAAGACACTGATACAACGCTTCTGCATCGACCGCAACAGCTTTTCAATCAGGTCTTGCCCAATCTCATCCCACGCTTTCAAAATGGCAGCAATGAGGTCCGTTTTCGACGCAAATTGACGTCCCTGTGCGTAGACAGCACGTGCAAGGATACCCCACATGTTTTCAATGGGATTTAAGTCCGGAGACTTCGCTGGCCACTCCATAACGCGTACGTTGTGCGCCTCCAAGAATTCCTTGGTCTCCTTGGATCCATGAATAGAGGCATTGTCTTGTTGGAAAATGCACTCGCGGCCAAAATAGTAGTCGATGTAGGGGAACAGGTGGTCCGACAACGTCTCCACGTACGCAGCGCTATCTTGAGTGCCCTCCAAAATGGCCAGAGTTGTCTTTCCCTTGGCGCTAAATGCGCCCCACACCATGACGCTGCCACCACCTGATTGCTGCTTGGAAAATATCGTTTTTTCCTTGGGTAGGTCGTGCCAATAGTACTTAAGGCCGTCAGGGCCATCAGATTAAATTTCTTTTCGTCACTAAAGACGACATTGGCCCAATCACGGTCACCCCAGGTGACCTTTTCACGTGCCCACAATTGACGGGCCTTCTTATGCTGTTCCGTGAGGGTTGGCGACGCCATTGCCTTGATAAACTTGAGGTGCTTTGACTTGTTGAGCAATTGATGTGCACGCCTGGCGTTTATCGTCAGCTGGCACTCGTCAACAAGCTCGCGTGAGCTCAAGAAGGAGTTGGAAGCAGTTCGAAGGAGGCGGCGCACGTCTTTTTCAGTTACTTTTGGTGGCCGTCCACTACGCTTGTTGGTATTGTAGGCCACTGGGTTGCTTAAAAACAAAGCAATATAGCACTTCGAGAGCGACCTATAAGTCGTCCTATCTCTCTTTGGCCTTTGCCGACGGCATTCAGGGCCATAATCATGCCCTGTTCTTCCTCCGTGAGCTTGGGTCCCGCTGGCATGTAACGATGATGTTTTGAAATCAAGGAAAGGCGGGAATCAGTTTAACTCACCAAGAGGAGCATATATAACGAGTTTTTAGTGCTAAAAAACGCCAAGAATCTCAAAAATGAAAGGGTGGTTTTATACTTATTGCCATGTGGTTTTTTGTGATATGACGTTTTTTCAGCATGGGGTGATGAGCACTTGGCGCCAAGTTGCAAGAAATATCAAGATGGTTTGCAAGTGACCTTGGTATTGCTAGAATGTCTGTAAATTCAGAGATTAACTACTTGAGTGTGCTAACCTGTCCAATTTCTAGGTGGTCCTAAACTTTTTGCCAGCACTGTACAACAAACAGTTCATTTCGTGGCGACCTCATACTTCACGTTTATATTTCACCAAGCCACCACCGGTATAATTCGACCAACTATCGTTCAATTTTAGTTTTTGTCAATACTATTGTGCTTTCCACTTGTTTTGGCGTCGGTTTTACGTGGCTACAGTAAAAGAGAGGTACTTCTGCTGTAACTGTGTTACAAGGTTGAGTAAATACCTGGTGATTTAGCTAATTCACTGGGGTTTTATAAATGCCAAATAACTCTGAGCAATAATAATCACATGTGACCAAAACACCTTGACTGTTATTCCATCGCGTAGTACATGCAGGTAGCATGTACTACGCGATTGAACAAGAAGATGGCGTGGCTTTCAACGATGTGGCACCATACGTACATTGCTGTTCCGTAGAAGTCCGGCGCATGTCCTCGCTGTGTGTCATTTGTAATTTCAAAAGTTGTTCATGATGGCCAGTGAATTGTGCAATTTGGTCCCGATAATAGCAGATATAACTTCGATTTGCACCTTTCAAATGTGCAAAAGCGAGGGGGTTGCATAAATGACCTCCCTATAATTACATTCTGTAACGAAACGTGATCTTATACATCCACATTTATGGTGTGAATAGCCACAACGAATGAAAAGCACAATACTCCATTTTGCAGTTTACAGTAAGTTGGACGAATGCCCGAGGTGTTTGGCCGTGCGCCCGATATATTTGGTAGTGTGCCCGATATAATTAGCCATGTGCCCATTTAATTTGGCCCATCGAGGTCGTGTGCCCAATATATTTGGTGTGTGCCCGATATAATTAGCCGTGTGTCCAAGTAATTGGCCATCTGCCCGATGAATTGTGTCCTGAGCCCGATGAAAATGGAATAGCTCAAATTAAAAATTGAACTCAATAAAAATTGCAATCGAAATGAAACATGTAACATCCTCGTTTTGGCATCACATGCCAACTTCTATGTCGTCCATGGCCTCCGCTCATCCTTAATAGTATTCGAGGCGTAGCGCGTATCGATTCGGGCATTCTATTGATCATGTTTTGAGGTTTCATCGAATTACGACTCCATACTTCGATTCCCAATAAATTCCCACTTAGAATGATGCAATTGCTTAACTTTGTTAAAGTATATCGATAGAAGATCGCTGGTTACTGTCAAACGGTTAGCAACGACCCTTACAGTGCGCGACAAATAGAAAGGACAGTGGATAAAAAGTATTTTTTTTGACGCCACGAGGTCAAAAATGAGCAAAATCAGCTGACTTTTAGATATGTCGCTCAGGGCAGTGTGGCAGATTCGTAGCATATTCCAGAACAACTAATTCGTGGTTGTCAAGAAGTAACAACCTTCACATGTTTGTATGTTGCGACAATACACAAGGACATACAAAAAACAAGATAGACAAAATCAGTACTTAGTTTCGTCACCGGCACCGAGATGTAATTGAGGTCACCAACTTTTCGAGATATGACTGCTCGATCTCGTCCCAGGACAAAGTGATCTGACGCATGAGATCACGCCTTGAACTGAACTGGCGCCGCCCATTATCGTACACCTTGCGCGATAAAACACTACCAAACATTCTCGATCGGATTCAGATCCGGCGAAAGGGCAGGCCATGGTAAAACACTAACATCGTCTTCTTCCAAAAATGCTTTTGTTGCATGCGAGTTATGAATGCTAGCATTATCCTGCTGAAAGATGAAGTCAGTACCATAATGGAGGTTGGCAAACGGAAAGAGTAACTCCGACAACGTGTAAACGTATGCCTCCGAATCCTGACGACCTTGTAACAGAGCAACGCGACTCTTGCCGAACCATAAAAAGACTGCCCAGATCATGACGCTGCCGCCGCCTTGTTGGCGGTTCATTCACTGCTGCTTGGGCTGTCGCTTGTTATGCCAGTACTTCTGGTAACCGTCGGGGCCATCGAGGTTGAATTATTTCTCGTCCGAGAAGACAACACGTTTCCAGCCTTCGTCCATGGTGACATAGGTCTCTGCCCACTTCAGACGCGCTGCTTTGTGGGCAGCCGTTAGCATTGGGGTTGCAACACGGAAGACGTGCTCTAAGTGTTCCATCTTCTGGAGGAGTCGCCGAACGGTACGCACATGTACATCTAGTTGCAGTTGCTGGTGAATAACTCAGAAGCACTGCTTAGGCCTTTAGACGCTTCTCGCAGAATCGGCGCTTTTGTGTGGTCGGATAGCTTCGGGTTGCGACCCGCTGGCCTTGGGGTGGCATAACCGGCAGGGTGGCGCAGCACCGTGGCTATGGGTGTCTTTGTAGACCCAACTTGGCTGGTAATTTGGCGAAGCGACTTCCCATGGGCACGACGGGCGACGATCTCCCCAACTTGGCGCTCATTGAGTTTCTTTCCCTCGAGCCATCACAATTGATTTTGTTTATCTTGTATTTTGTTTGTCCTTATATATTGTCGCAACATACAAACATGTGAATGGTTGTTACTTCTTGACAAAGCACTGGAACATCGTGTCGCTGTAGCAACTCCGCAACGGATACAGCAGACAAGGTCATCTTTCCTCGAAAGCGTGACCCAGTCGAATTCACGGACAACGTGGTCACCGCATAGTTGGAGCTCCGAGTCAGCGTCTTCCGCAACGCATTCAATGGGAACAAGTCGTCCAAGCAACTGAGCTCGCTTTGTGAGCGACTTTCCGTGCAATTCAACATTGCAACGAACTAGTCCGTGAATGTAAACCTCGCATGACGTTGAATCGTTCTCATATCACATAGGTCGATGCTGACTCATCAAGAACAAGCTGAAGAAAGTCCGAACTGAATCGCTCGAACTGGTAACGAAGAGCCTGAGTCGAGACCCTCGTACTATGGTGACATCGTAACGGCGTAGGCGGGTCTCCATGGACTTGGAGATATCGAATTTGGATTCGAGAGCACCTCGCTGTCGAAGGCGTTGACGAGATCGCGAGGAATTTAGAAGCTGGAGACGAACACGACAGTGAGGACCATGCCATTCCAGCCATGTCTCGTGCCAACTAGCGGAATGCCGAAGTGGACTTAGATAGATCTTTGGGTTCCACTGGGGCCACAAAATCGTCGTCGTAATCAATATACCAGTTGTGTAGGACTAAAGATACCTCGATCAATCTTGCCATGTCTTGTGAGCAATAATGCAGCAATTCGTGCTTGAAGATACGAAACTTGTTCTTCCAGCGATCGAAAGCACGTTCAACGTTCAACTCCGGCTGTGGACCAAGTTTAAGTTGGCTTCTTTCGGATCCATGTGCGAGACGATAGAGTACAGGGTTCATTACATGTGCGAAGAGCTTGTAGCCAGCGTCGCCCAAAAAGCACCGCCGGGGGGGAACCTTCGTGTGGCACGATTGCCCAAATGCCGAGTCATTGAAGAGAGCCTTGTCGTTCTGGCTCCCGGAGTGCAACGAGTAGGACATAAAACGCACCCGGTGATGAACGCGAGAAAGCCCTTGCGGCAGTACCAACCAAAGAAGTCTTCAAAACGCTTCAACTGAAAGAGACTGCCATCGATGGCCCCGTACGCGTTCGGAAAACCGTGCTCTTCAAACCCTTCGCGGACAAGCTTCCACTCCGCACGTCATGACGGCAACACAATTGTTTCCAAGACGTAGCAAAGTTGAATGACCAGTAAGTATTACTTGATAACAATACACATACGCGCGCGTCCTGGATATGTCAAATAGTGCTGTGGCTGGTTCGTATCCGTCCGAATGCGTGAGGTAGTGCAGAGTGCAGGCCATGGATGATCATTATGTTGATGTGACGGAGTAAGGGGTGAACGCGATGCCTTGCTACCTCAACGTTGGTGAAGATACCCACGTATGTGCCACGCGTGCATAGAAGGTGTCGCGTGAACCATGCGCCAAGAGTCGGAGTATTCTGGGCAATAGTCCAAGTGTTGCTCGGTACGACACAGTGGTTTGTAATAGGGGAACGGTCGCTAAGGGCATCGGTCGACGAGAAGGCGGCTTCGATGGCAACCGCAACAACAACACACAGCACAAGAGCGTCATCCATTTTGCACTTGAATGGAGGCTGCAACGACATCGTTAACTAATTTTTGATTGGATACATCTAAAGGATCTGTGCACAAATTTATCGCACCAGTAGTGTGAAGTCCTCAAGTTGAGATTGTGTGTATTACTTCGGAATGATGTTTTTAATAAACTTTCATTGGCTATACAAAACTACTGTGTTTTGTAAATTGTTTCATAAAGGGGTTATTATTGTACAGCGGTAGTTCCATTAACAGTAAGTGCTGAAACTTCATTTCAAAGCTGGTGGAGTTGTATATGCACGTTATACTCCTGAAATCAAATATACCTTTGAATCAAGGAAATACCTCCTAGGATCATAATTTTTGCATTCATTAAACGAACAGGAACGTGATTCTGTAGCACACCAAGAACGAACGAAATACGGGGGCGATGGATTCACATACTTAACGAGACAAGATGTTATCGTGTCCAACAAATTCATGAACGCAATGTCTTCTTTGAACTTCTCTGGTTGTCGTCGTTCGCTGCCACGACCCCCCATTCTCAGCTACCGCATCGGCTGTCGTACCAGTCTCCAAAACCGGCAAACACAGGCGGGCATTGACATCGCCGTCACTTTCTGGCCCGAACTCTGTAAGGACTCCGACATGTGGTACTCTCAAACACCGCGTGAAGCACGAGGCCGCCACCGCCTGGTACCCATTGCGGGCTGTGCAGCTCTTACCGGCTGCCTCCTCCCCACCAGCCGGGCCCAACGCCTCAAGTTCCTCCCCTGGATCGACTCTTCCTGGACTAATCCGCGCACTCGTACCATCCACCGCAGTGACAATAACCGAACCCTCATTGCCTCAACTGCGGCAGCCACCACCGACCCGGCCCAGACCCCTCCAGCGCACCAGCCGCCCCCGCACGTCATGCCGGCCTTTACCCCTGCCACCGCCTAGTGGACAGTATTATCTGTCTAGACTGTGGTCAATGGCACCACAGAACGTGCATCCCACACTGCCGGGTCGTTCGGACCACTGCACCCCGACGTAAGGCCTCCAAACCCTTCCCCTGCGGGTTGCGCGCAATCATTCTGTCGGCGATGGCAGAGTCACCCACCAAGGTACCCCGATTGCTCACGGTACATGGAGCTACATGGGCCGAGACGGCACTAACTAGTTACCCTCGCTGGATCCATACAAGTACACGCTGGTCATTTCACACCCACGCTCTGCGAACTACGTAGCCTCCTGGTTGACCTACATCACTCTGGAGATGCTGCTCTCCAAATCTGCGACAACACTAGAGCCATTGGACTGGTAGTCCTCGCTCGCTCCCTACAACGTCGCGGCGGCCTCCCGCGCTACAGCAACTTCCACAGGGTGGAACTCCGCTCGCTCATGGTTCTCTTCACCAATGCTGGAACCTTTGCAGGTGACTGGATCCGCTCGCATCAGAATCCCGCGGATACGACGACGGACCCAATCCTCCGGACCAAACGCACCCTGCTAGCTGAAGCGGACTCCTCGCTACCCTGGCACATCAGCTTGCTTGCTTCTTCCCCTCACCAATTATGCTCACCTCATTATCCCAGACTTCTGGGAACTTCGTGATGAACACGACAGGCCGTTTACTGGCGCAACGGCCCCATGACTGGGTGCAGTTTACGGTCGACGTGACTAGCCCATGGCGCAAGCCCGAAAGCCCGACACCCACCGAACCGTTCAACCACTCCACTAATCGAACCAGTGCCCAAAGCCGGGCTGCTTACCCCGCACTGGCTCTATCACACCGCCCTACGATCAACCCCCTCCTTGCACCACGTCACTTCTGGTTTGGTCAGTGGATTGGCGGCCCCAATGAGGCTACCTTTCAGGGCCCACTTGGACATTCCCCCCACTGCACAATCCCCCGCCACCCGTCTAACCACCACTGGTGGATAGATTCCACTCACAACCCCTGTGGCGCCTACTAACCACGGCCGTACAGGCCGAAACCGCTCACCATACACCGACCACCTACTGGTTTGTTGTTCCCGATGGCTCCCACGGCCATGCAATAGCCGTCCAGCTACAAACCACATGGCTCTTCACCATACGCCCGCGCCACCTCTCACTTCGCCACGTTTCCTCCGTCCACCACACCCCACCCCACACTGGGGTAAACTTGATTTAGGCAACCCCGCTCCAATCCACATTGGGTTCCTCACCACTGGCAACACACTGGACCCACTCACGTCTGCCCAACAGCACAGGACTACCGCACTTCAACTCATCGATGCTAACCATTGGCTGCATAGGCCTCCCCCAGCCACCCTCCCCAGCCTGGAGGTCACACAGCAGCGCCACGGATACTCACTGCCCTCACACACTGCCTACACTGGGCCCAGTCCTCCATCCCCGCCTACGACCAATATGCTCTCGATTCATGCTCATACCTAGGGGCTACAATACCAGGCTACCACAGGCTGGAAAACCTTCCCCAGCATGACACATGCCACACGTGCCTGGGCAGCCACTATTACCCACCTACACGTCCACATTTCCATACTCAATGCTTTACGGCGCACTGGGCCACCCTCTATCAAAAGTGGCAATCCACATGCACCACCAACGTAGACCACATACGGTCCGCCGGGGAACTTCGCCTCCTCATCGAGGTCAACAACACCATCCGGCTCAAACGAAACTAACACGATGCCGCCCCCATGGGCCACGACCCACGCATCCGTACCAGCAGAATCCACCTCACAGCCATGGCGCTCCACTGGCACTCCAGACGACTCTCTCTACTACTGGCTACGCCGACCCGCCACTCAGGCCACCGCGACTTTCAACCCCGCGATACCACCTTCAGTGATTTAAGGAGCCCATGTACCCTGGAGCCCGACACAAATACGTTTTCAAGTAGTTAAGCCCGCTAGCTGCTATTGCAGCTAGTACGCCATTATGTGACCGCTGAGTATTTTAACTTTACAGCGTAGTATCAATATCCAACAGGAGCATGACCAATGCATCCTTCTCTGCAGCAGTCAGCACGTCTTCGCGTTACGACAACACCTTCGCCACGCCATTGTCAAAATTGTGTGGCGAAGGTGTGTTGAGGATAATTGGTCGAGCTTGAAAATAGATTATCGATATCTACCAACACTGAAAATAGATAATTGCATCCATCCAACCTCACTTAAAAAATAGATTTTTTTTGCTATCTAAATATTAACATTTATAAGTCCGAAGCCTGCCTTGGGCGGTCCATCCATGCGCTACACGAGCAATGACGCGGTGAATGGACGTAGCAAGCAAGGACAAGAGTTTTTCGTTCATACGATGTACCTGTGACCAACGCTTCGACTTCCTTGTTACCAAGATGCAGTTGTTCCACAACAAAGCGGCCGCGACGGCCGACACGATGTATTCGCGGACAGCGCCGTCAAATCCAGGGAATTTCTTCGCGGACGCAAGAGGAAATTGCCAGAACGCAGGAAAGAGGCACGTTTGCAGTAACAAGCCGGCTTGCAGCAGCTCCGTAATACCCTGTCCTGTATGAGACGGTTAACACACATCCAGCTGCAAGAATGCCCTGCATGTCGTCGCACCTTGCGCAAGGGTTCCGAGACCAAGTAGCTCGCCCCCAAAAAGAAGTTGGACGACAGGACCGTCAGTCCCTTGGCCAGGATTTGAATTGCGCAAGTATAGATAACGATGGATTAGATGAATACAACTCGATTTTCTACATTAACTCTAAGCTGACTGTGTTGTAATGGTAACGTTAGACTTGCTACTACTGATACGTTCAATGCAGCGTCATTCGTCTTTCTTCTGGTGGGCTGCTTCGATATGTCCAGAAATCAACTCTGCGATTTCAAAATGCAAATGTGTACAAAACACACCAGCAATGGACCCCAGCCCCAAAAAGATCTATGCTAACCAGGTTGGTTGTTCAACCACTTTGGGCAAGTTTGTACCTTGTCCGCGGGGGTCGAGTCCGCAAAGAGCCACGCTGCGGTAAACAGCAAAGTTGACACGCCAGCCACCGCTTGCCACGAGACGGACCGGAGGACGTTGTACTTGTGTAGATTCCACACGGCGAGGGGGGCGCTGGAGACGGCGTAGCCAAAGATGGTCCAGTAGAGCATTGTGGACCTGCGTAATCCGCATGTGAAGGTCGTGGCTCGGTCGCAGCATCCATATACTATAGCCACGTACATGATCCCTTCGTACAATATGTCTTTGATGGTTTGCTGTGAGTCAAGAAGAACATGAGCTCGTAGCTGCAGGAAGGAGGAGGTTGATCGAACGTACGCGCTGGAAGACCGACGAGAGCACACCGAGGTAGTCGTTCGCTGTAGCAAAGTCCATGGCGTCAAGGTGATGGTCAGCTGGAGATGATTGAAAGGGCAACCAAAGAAACTATGGAGAGGCTGCTTAATCGGCGGCGGTTTCTGAAACGGCTGCTACATACCATATTTCACCAACCGCTGACACACGCCCAAAAATGGCCGACGACTTTGAAGACTGGCTGACCGACGCTAAACGTACGTGTCGGCATGACTCACACCATCCACACTTACTTGTGTGTTCGTAGATGAGTTCATGATGGAGCCATCACCAGAAAAGGCTGACACCCACCATGAGGTTGTTACCCCTGCCCCACCAGCCAACCAAATCGGGGACACTGGCGTCACAAAACTCTCGTCGGAAGACGTCAATTTCGTTGACGACGATGACTATGACGATGGCGCTGCTAGCATCCTTCCACTCCCTCCGTATAGTGGTATCCCGTCGACTTTCGGTGACCAACACATTGAACCATCCTCGTTGACAATGGCAACGCCACCACCCCCACCTCCAGTGCAGGTCAACGACTCTCTAGACTTGGAGTGGAACATTCAGAGCTCGTTCGATATGCCCGACAAGCTGTGTCAAGAAATTCAATCGGCCGTCGATGCTGCTGCCACGCGGCTGGCCACGGCAGCTGTCCCATCAACGCCTCTAGCCAATGGGCTGCAAGAAACCGACACGACGGCCGAGTTGCTTTTGATCATGGAAGTGGTCATTGGGGACGGCCGCACCGAAAGCATCCAAGTTCGAGAGGGGGACGAGGCCGAGGCCCTCGCGGCCACGTTTGCTCTTGTGCACTCCCTCGACCCCGACGTCGTTCCGACCTTGACGGCGCACATCTCGGAGCAAATCCGGTCGATCCGGCCCGTGCCACTAACTCGGCATCCTTCGTCAAAACCACAACACAACCCCCCCCCGGCTACTGAAAAAGAACGCTCGTACAATGCGCTGCGGGACAAGTTTGGCAAATCGTCCTCCAAGTCGACGTTTGATCTTGTCAAGACAACGACCCCTAGCCCAAAGGGCGGACCAACCGCTCGGAGGGGGCAGCCGCCGGCGTCGGAGCGGCTGTATGCGTTAGCTCAAGCCCAGCGGGAGTGGCGAGCGCGGGCGCAAAAGAAGCGCGAGGACGAAGTGACCAAGGAACTGGCAGACAAGCGGCTGCAGCTGGCGGACAAGACCAAGCTACTCGTGGCCAACCGCACGAACGGCCAGTATCGCTCCATTGGCGAGCGCTTGTACGGCGAAGCGGTGAGCGAAAACGCCCGCCGCAAGAAGCTTGCGGACGCGCGGTCTGTCGAGAAGGCCCATGCAGACCTGATTGGCGACGACCACGCGGACTGGATGTGCCCCAAGTGCGCGTGTTCGAATCGATACCAAGACGCCAAGTGCCAACATTCCGTCGGGCCAGTAGTCATCCCAGCTCCACCTGCCGCCACAACATCTTCGAGGTCATCTCAACCCATGTACAGTGCATACTACATATATATATGATGTTGGCACGATGATTAGTTGATGGCTATTAGTACCAACAAATCCTCGACGAAATCAAAAGATCCGATAACAGCAACAACAATAAGGGTGTGTGGGCAGCCGAAACCAACAATGTTCCAGCCCACGCTCTTGTCAAAGGAGAACAAAAAGCCCGTACCGAACGCGACGTTGGTACTACGAAGGCAAAAGCACGAGGAGGTGGCCAAGACAGAGTACAATCAGCGCCACCCGTTCGCCCCGCAAGTGAACCCGACATCCACGGACCTGGTGAAAGACAAGCGGACCGGCGCCACGACCCACTTGACGCTGTATGCCGACGCGGACGCCCGACGCACCCGGCAGAAGGACCACGAAGCCGCCTACTTGGCGCAGTTCTCCTTTCGACCCAACATCGGCATCAACGCGTTCGTGGCGCCCCCGGCATCGAAGGACGCACTGGTCCAGCGTCTAGCGATCGAAGATCAGCAAAAGCTGGCCCAGAGCCGCGCCAAGTTGTTTGAAAAGTACGGCGCCGCCAAGGATCCGGCCACCGGACGGCCCTACTTTACCCCCGAGACCGGACGCGGGCCTCAGTTTGCTCGTAACGACACGAACCTCCCCATTGGTACGCCTTGATATGACATGGAATTGGGGCTAGATAAGTGGTAACTGTAGGCACATTTTTGTACCAAAGCCGACGCGAATTTGATGAGATCCACCGCCAACTTCGGCAAGCGGACTCGGACGCTCTGCGGGACCACCGCACGCAGAGCTTTGTCTCCAAAACGTCGAAAATGCACCTGAAAGCGCGCAAAGTCAAGAGCTTTGATCGTATTTTCAAGTACTTACACAACCATTTCACCCGTCCATGTATTATTGCGATATAACTTGATATGGTAGGTTACTACAACAAGCCAGTACGTCGACGGCGACTGTTGAAAAGGACGAGTCGCTGCTCGACCCAACACTGCTGCAAATGGACACGCTGTCATTAGAACTAGGCCACGTGGCACTCAGCCTATTTGACACGTGTGGATGGGTGCCTATCCCGAAAGACAACTTTTACGCGTGCATGGAGTCCACGCTGGCGCAGTGCCGACACCTGACGCACACCCAAGTGCTGTTCTTCGGGGACAAGCAAACGCCCGTTCAGTCGTCACCATCGCATGCGATTCCCACCACGAAGGAGCGCGCCGACGCCGCCGACGACCAGGAGCTGACGCTGCATCCTAAGATCTGCGCCAAGTCACACCAAATGGTGACCAAAAATACAGGCAGGAAGAAAGTGTTTGAGAGCCTCTACAACGTTCACGCCACCTACGCCGCCAAGCGCAAGCAGCGCGAGGCCAAACTCGAAAAAGAGAACGCGAAAACCTGCACGTTTCGACCGCAGCTGTGCAAGCAATCGTTCCACGACATGTACGCCCGACTGCCCGACGACCAAGCGGACGATATGGACTACGTCGTGCTGTCTACGGCCAGACCGTGTGCGCGGCCCAGTGTCCGACCCATCGATAGCGATCCTCCGTCGCGTTTGTAGCTCGCTCATCACAATTTTTTTGCAAATCTGAGCTAGTAGTACTACTAGTAGCACGCCATGGATTAATAGTACTATAATATTCACCATTTGAATTGCTTCATACAAATGGGAAGTCATTTTTATACCAGTGGCCGCACTGTGATTGGCCAAAATCCAGCCATGAATAAAATCGGCGGCGCGAACGATGAACGAAGTGCTGGGACTCTTCTCACTGGGATGCGAGCTGAGCAACCTCAAGCAAGAGAAGGAGGCACTGAGATGCTTCTTGGTATGGACACCTCATGCAGATTCGATAGCCAATCCGGCCACTTTCTCCATAGGCAATACGTATGCCATCAACGTCCACGACACTATCCGCAGGGCAAGTCGAGATTGTCGACATGTACATCGCGGAGCTATATCTCATGCTTGCCATGGAAGGTCAGCATAATGCCTTAAAGACGTACAGACTTCCCGACGCGTCAAGAATACTCCAGCGCGTCCCCTACAAGCAGCGAGGTTCAACGTCGTTGCCGTTCCCGCACAACGAGGTACCAAGCAAGTTGCAGCCAAAGTCCAACGTCAATTTTCAACACGTGCACTAGTGGGGCGTTCGTCGACTTCGGTGCGAGTGGATGCTCAAGATTCTAACCGATCCCCAAGCTTATCGCGCCCATGTCGACCTGTTATGTCAGGGCATCCACCTGTGTGAGCAAACCGGCGATCTATCGACATGGCTGGCGTGGTACCGGTCTGCGCTGCGGCACCAACTCAAGCAGATCCACACAGTGTGTTGCTTGTCCCCTTCCCCTTCGCCATCCGCGTCCTTTGCATCTTCCTTTCGGGAATGCGCCGTGGTCGTTTACGACACGCTTGCTTCATGCACGTCGAGCGATGCGTTCAAGGCAGGTCCACTCCATTCCCACCCCCCCGTGCCTTCCTAACCATGGCTACGTAGCTCTGGCTGTTGGAAGTGCTGTGTCACTCGATCCTTGAACAGCCCAGTGTATCCAGCGACGAATCCTCCAAGCTGTTTACGTTCTGCGACGGCTTCTCCACCCAGCTCGCCGCGTCGCGTCCCGACCTTCGCATGTACTTTGTGCTTTTGCACGTTCTGCTGCTGTTTCGCACTGGGGACGTCGTGCGTGCCGGGCCCCTTGTCCAAGAGCTGGAGACACTAACCCAACAATACCCCACCCTGCTGCCCTCCACGTGGCGTCACCTCCCAGCACTGCTTCACCTGCAAGTGAACGCTTACTACAATCCCACCGCCGCCATCTCCATGTCCTCGTCGCTCCTGTCGGCGCTGCAGTCCGACGCTAGGGACTCGCCGCCGTTTCTGTGGTTCGACGCGCATCTCACGATCTGCCACCTCTTGGACGCCCAAGGACGGTATGGGGAGGTCGGCCATCTCGCCACGGAGCTGCTGCGTGTCGTGGACCTGCCAAACGTCGCTCGAAGCGGTCGGCATACGTCCATGCGCACCGCCGTGCATATTCTCTTGGCGAAGGTATGTGACCAACATTCCGCCTACAACCAGACCTACATTCCACAAAAAGTCGAACAAACGACCAACATTCTCATATTTCGAATTGCAGTATGCCCACGCAGTCAACTGCATGGATGACGCGATCAACCACGTGAACGCCGCGTTCGCGCTCATCTTGGAGGACACCCCGCAGTGGCCGCAGCTGTCGGACGTCCACCTCATGCACATGATGGGGCTGCTGGAGGTCGCCACGGCCATGTCGTGCTTTCCGCTGCCCAAGGCCGGCGCGCCTCCCGCCGTCGTGCAGCCATTCTTCCCCGACGACAACCTACTCGAGTTTGCTGCGGGAGTACTACGCGATACGAACCTGCGGGCGCTCATTTACAACGGCCCGAGCAAAGAAGTCCGTGCCAAGGTATGAAAAACGCTGGTTACGTAGGCCTGATGGAGAATGATGGGACGATATGTAGTACGATCTGTACTTGTGCAAGTGGCTGTGGGGGACGCAGTGCCTTGGCTTGGTGGGCACGTACCCTGACATGGACACCCTCCGCAGCTACATGCTGTCAGTGCTGCAGGATTGCTTGGAACTGTCGACCAGTTCTATCAACTGCAGCAACATCACGGCGGAAATCATGGTGCTGTTCGGGCCGAAATTGATCGAGTTTGGTGAGGCGCGATGTGGGGTCTTGAGGACGCTGACTTGACAGTGATGTAGGCCGCCTGGACGAAGGTGAACGCACGCTGACGAATGCGTTAAAGATTGCCATGCACACGAAAAACCTCAAGCTACAAGTGCAGATTATGATCGAAGTGCATGCTTCCTGTGGGCGAAAAGATCAAGTGAAGGCGCAATCGGTGGTTGCGGACAAGTTTGCGAAGAAACTCGAGTCGTTGGCGCGCAAGGTCGACCGCGCGCTGGAGAATCATGCAGTTCACACCCAGTTGCTCACGTGGAAAGTGCAGGAAACAAGCACCTGAAGAATGAAGTATGCGTAATAAAGGGACATTACAATCGAGAGAGCGCGGTAGATGCATGTCGGACGATCGTCTGCACGGGCACATTGTCGGCTCGCATGGCTTGGGCGGCAACGGACCCCGTCATCTCCGACTAGGAAAACAGAGTCACGTCAGAGAGGAAGACGCACGAGATATTATTTTACCATAAAGCGTAGTTCGTTCTGGAATGTCACGGTGAAGTTGGCGACGAAGAGGTTGGCGATCCGCGCAAAGAGCGCCGCCGCTGCGTCCTTCATGCTGCTGTTTCGGCGTGAAAGTTTGAATACGTATCGTATCGAATTGCAAGGGATTATTAGTTATGAAGGGGTCTATCACCGATTGGCTAAAATTAAGGCACAATGTTGAAGTGAAGGATGAAAACGCGACTTTTCAAAAAGATAAGGATGGAAATGAATTCGTCGAAATTACCCTGTATTTTACGTACAGTACAGTATATGGTGTGGGTATTTTTAGCCTCAAGGGTGGGCTACACCAATTATAGCAGGCAATCAATCGCTTTGAACCATCATGGAATCCACCCACACACCCTTCAGAGTGCAATTCCACCATGGCCACACTGTCGGGGTACTTACTCAAACGGTCCAAAGCCGACTGGAAGTCTCGGTACGCGTGTCTGGACCGAGGGGTGTTGTACCTGTTCAAGCACAAGCATCACAACTATCCTTCCATGACCATCTTGCTGGCGGGATGCACAGCCGAAGCCACGTCCGACCCAGACGGGTGCAGCTTTGTCATTTCGCATCCCAGTCGCGCCTCGACAAAGCAACTGCTCTTGGCCACTTCCGAGTCCCACTTGCTGTCAACTTGGCTCGACGCTATCGTAGCTCACGCTCAACTTGACGTCGCCGTTCCAACTCCGAGGGCGCCACATCGAGCAGCCGCTGTTCCGTCGCTGCCGTACGACATTCCATCCGCTGACAACCGGGGCGTCCCGCCAAAATACCTCGACGTGGTTGAGACCATGGTGGCCACTTTCTTGAGTGAGTACGTGTACCACACAGCGCGATGGACCCTCGAAACCGACCACTCAGCTGTAAAATCGACCCAATTGTACTATTGCCAGGCGCCTGCCGCGGCAATGAGCAAACTCATGCTCAAGCACCCAGCGGACGACATTGCCAGTGTGGTCGTGGACCCTACCTTTGACGCCCACGTTCGCGACTCGACGACCGTCCACACGTTCAACGAAAACACGACGATGCAGTACATCACGACCAAAGACACCATGTTTCCCAGTCGAGGCCGCCAGTACGTCGTGCTGACCCACCGCCGTACCCTGCCCGACCAGTCGGTGGTCGTCGTGTCGCAGTCCGTTCCAAACGACATAGAGCATTTGAACAAATCCCGACACTCGGACCCCGCCGTGCTTCGCATCGAAGGCTTCCACATCGTGCCAAATCTGGACGACACAGCCGCCGAAGTCACGTACGTCGTGCATGTTGACGGCGACGAAACGTTGCCAGACCACGTCGTCGTTTCGCGGGCGCTCAAGTTGGACGCGCTGCGAGTGTTGCTGGAGCCCCCCGGATCGCCCACGTCACCGCGAGCTCATGGCGCCCTCCCTCAACCGTTCCCAAACGTTATTTCTTCCAACATCTTCGAAAAGTCCCCTAGGACCAATGCGAGGGATGTAGGGGCATACTCGATTCCGCGTCAGTTCGCCCATGAAATCGACTCGGCCATTGCCACGTTAGTCGCCACTGCCACCGGATTGAGCTCTTGGACGTTTCAATCCGAGAAGGAGGGCGTCCGCGCCTACTCGAAACAACCGGACGGGTCGTCGCTTACGTCGGTCCTGGGCGTGGGCTCCATGGCCTTCCCAGCCTCGACGATCCTCGGGTTCCTGCTGGACACGAGCCGAAAGGTCGCGTACGATCCCATGTGCGCCGCGGCGTTCGCCATCGCCCGCCTCGACCCGCACACGTCGCTCGACTATTACGCGTCCAAGCCGGTGCTGATTGTGTCCGGCAGAGACTTTGTCAACGTCGTGCACTGGCGAGTGCTGCCGGACCAGTCCATCGCGGTGGTGGCCAAGGCCACGCAAACTGACCAAATGCCCGTGAACCCGGGGCTCATTCGAGGGGAGGTTCATGTCGCGGGGTGGCACATTGTGCCCACCGGACAGCACTCTGCAGACGTATCATTCATGATGAAATTGGACCTGAAAGGGTCGATTCCGACCTTTGTCCAGAACAAAATCGCGGTCGACCAAGCGTATGTCATCCTAGCGGTCCGGAAACAACTCGAGGCGCTGCCAAACATTCGATCGTTTCCCGTTGTGAACGATGCAAGGGGACAAGTCGCGGCAGCCCCCGTCGCCCCCCTCGTTCCCCCCGATGACACTTTAACAAGTGAATCTACTAGCAAACTGTCCAAAGAATCGGCAAAGAAAGGATCCATGACGTGGATCGATGACACTCCAGCCATCCCCACCCACACGACTGAGGATGCTAGTGTTTGGATGTCATGGGGCGTATCCTTGCTTGCGTTTCTAGGCGCCACGTATATCTTCTCACTTGGCGGCATCCTCGTTGGGGCTATGTACGTTGGCTACCATGTCCTCACTATCGGATCTCCGTCTCTACGCCGTCGTCAACAAGGACCTGTTGCATCGTGGAAAGCCAGCCTGTCTGCTTCATCGGTACATGGCTCGATACTTGTCGACTGCTCCGACACGTTAGCGTACATCCAGCACCTTGAAAAGCGAGGCGCAGTCGTCACCCTCCCCGACATTGTCGTGCGCGCGGTGGCTCGCGCGGTGCGCCATACGCCGTCCTTCAAAGGCTACGCGGCGTTTGGGTCTTTGTATCCGTCGAATGGCGCCGTGAACGTGTCCTGCCTCATTCACCGCCACGACGATACATACGATGTGACGCTTGCGGGGGCAGACACGTTATCTATCCACTCCATTGCGACAATCGTGGCGTCAGGAGTCGATGATGCTGGATTGTCATCGCCATCTAATTCGTGTGGGCTTAAGCCCACTCACTGGGCTTCGGTGGTTCACCATGCACTGGTTCAGTTTTGGATCGACATCGCGGAATGGCTGAGCCACCAAGTGCCAAGCATGGGTGTGACACCGCATCGGGGTACCCATGCCATCGTGGCTGACGTTGGGAAAATGGGACTGGACGACGCGTTCATTTCCATGTTCCGCCATGTTCCGTTGACGGTGATAGTAGGTGCGATCGCCAAGAGAGCTGTAGTGGTGGAAGGAGGAGATGGCGAAGATCAGGTAGTCGTGCGACCCATGCTGTGCCTCAATGTCCAAGTCAATCCTCGGTATGCGGACCCAGCGGGAATTGCGCAACTGACTCGGCATTTGAGGGAATTCATGGAGCACCCTGGGGTGCTGGACGACGAAGACCTCCATCAGTAACGTTAGCTTACTACTCACAACTTGAAGTGTCCATCGTTGCGTGATTAGTATATTGAATACTGTAGTAGACACCAATGATAATATTATTATCCTTCACATATATATACATATTTCGTATCAAACTACAGTACCAGTATTTCAATTAATCACCTTCGTGATCGTAGTAAGGTACTAGTACTACTCTAGTAGTTGAAGTCGTTTTTTGCAAATGTGTGTGGAATACGTAAACGTGGCGGAGATGAAATGGGTTGCTGGCGCCATGAAAGTGGAACCGCAGACGAGATCAGACGTTGCAGCACCCACCATGAAGGAGGGCGGCACGGCAAAGCGGATGTCCTCACAGGACTATGCGACGACGACTCCAGCAACGGAACAGTATCCAACGGACGTAAGCGTGCAGAAGAAGAAGAAGAAGGGGCTTGGATTCCTGCGCCTCTCCTTGTCGTCGCGCCACCGCAGCCGTCGATTGTCCGAGAGCTCCACCGCGCCCATTGAGTCTTCCATCGACTCTCGGCGTGGGCACCCCCTTCCCTCTCCTATCAAGAACAACCCTCCATCGCCTAAGAAACCCTCGTACGATATTCCTGCAGCACACGCCGCCTCCGTCGATGCCGCGATCTCCGCGATGTTGGACTCCGTGGTCAACATTTCCGACCAGTGGACGTTCAACTCTGAAAAGCAAGGCGTCCGCGCGTATTCCAAGGACGAAGGTACCCTCCTCTCCGTCCTCGGCGTCGGGAGCCTGCCGTTCCCTCCCGCGCACGTCGCGACCTTCCTATTTGACGCATCTAAACGACCAGAGTACGACAGCGCCTGCGCTTCCTGCGCGCGCCTTCATACGTTGGACAGCCACACCGCCATCGACTACTTTGCGTCCAAGGCCGTGCTCATGGTGGCCGGCCGCGACTTTGTCAACCTCGTGCACTGGCGCCAACTGCCCGACGGATCCATCGTGCTGGTCGCCGTCGCCACTTCCGATCCGTCCAAACCATCGCCATCCCCCGGGCTCGTGCGCGGGGAAATCCACGTCGCAGGGTGGACGATCGCAGCGCTAGGCGCGTCGCACTCGAAAGTGTCGTTCCTGATCAAAATGGACCTTAAAGGCAACATCCCAGGGTACATTCAGCGCAAAGTCGCGCTGGACCAAGCTTTCTGCATGCTCCACGTCCAACGCGCCATGCAACGACGCCCCCCCACGCCCCCTTTCTTGACCCATGACGTGGCAGCACCACAAACAAGTCCAGCGAACGACCCACAGCCAACGACGCAGACGCCCGTAGTGGAGTTAGCGTGTGACCCCCCAGCTTCGACTGCAACGTTCAACCCCATCGGTCATTGTGCGTCCCCGTGGGTAGCGTTCGGGACGTTTCTAACCGTGCTGTACGGCCTGCCATTGGTCGGGATTGACGACGTTGTCCACGACATTGTTGTTTGGAACACCATTGCGTGTATGACATATGTGCTGTGGGTCACGACAACTCGTCACAACACTGTGTCGCAGGAATACTAAATAAAACTAGTTGCTCACTCTACAATAATGCATAGACCTATTTTAGTCTAGTGGCAATATATATATATATATATATATATATACTCACGTATGGACATTTCACAGTGTTCTAGAAATCACCCATAACGTTCCAATCTCGAGTGTATAATAATAATAATTTTGCTTGGGACTATTTTATAATAACGTTAAAATAGAAAACGTCGTGGATGCTCTCAATCGCTTGTCCATTTACCCATACAATCAAACCAAATTAACATAATACTATTATACTTGGGAACAGTTAGTTTATGATAATTACCGTCATAACTACTAAGGTTACTAATATCAATCCTTCGTACAACCTCAACTACGATTCACAGCATCTATCTCAATTCCTATGCAATTCAAGACGATGGGTCTATTGGAGTGACCTCTAACGATGATTGATTGATTGCTGCTTTAGTCCTTCCCGACTTCGTTCAACTCTTCGTCGTGTTCGTCAGCAACGAGGGCAATCTCTTCGAGTAACTCATGGATCGTAGGTCGAATCACAATCTTCACATGTTGGTCCTTGGCCAGCTTGCGTTCCCTGGCTCCCACGCGGACGTTGAAGCCGAAGATGGTGCACCCGCGCTCGACGTCTTTGGTCGTGACGTGGCCAAGCCCCATGTGCGCCGTGTGGATGCCAGGCATGGACGCGTCCACCGTGTCCAGAATGCTCGTGAGTGACCCCGCCGTGTCCGTCTTGATCACGATCGGCGTGCCAAAGAACCCCTTGGCCGGCATCTCGTCGTCCACCTTCTCGTTATCATCGGCGACTTCGACCGCTGCTTGGAAATCCATGGCCAGTTCGCTACTCGTCCAACCATTACACTCAACAACCAAGGACGATATGTATGTACTTCCTCTGTTCCACGTTACTGCCGACATTTACACAGATAATCGAGCCCTCACTCAATTTGGGCGAATGATACTTTGAAAGGGAATTGCATCAATTTTCGCAAAAGATTGGTATATAATCAGTGCTTAAAGCATTTGTAAGCCAATGAAATGTCATAAATGTTCGATATTGATAGAAATTGAAGAATTACAGCCAATGAAATGCAAATGTCGCCAGTAACGTGGAACATGCGAATTTTGAAATAACCTGGAACAGAGGAAGTACTAGTAGTTGATGAGTTTAGTTAGTTGGTAGATCGTACCGCTGGTGCAGAACCGCCTCGGCCCGATCTTTCGTCACTACATGCAATGAAAACTCGAGCGGCGCATCCTTGTGCTTGGACAGCCGCTTGAAACACACGTCCACCACGTGCCCTGGCCACGCGACTGCCACGTCATCGCCGTTCGCGCGCTTCAGGTTCTTCACCACGCCATGCAACATGCCGCAGATAAAGTGGTCGCCCACGCGCAGCGCGCCGTGCTGGACCTACATTCTGTCGTTGACATACACTCTCCAATACCAACTTCGTACGAGAATGCGCAAAACCGTGCCGCGTCCGATCGACGCCACCACTTCCAACGCCGTGCCTATCAATTGTTTGTTTCAAGATATATATATATATATATTAAATACTATAAAGCCACATATATATATATATAACCTTGCGTGCCCCGATCAACGTGTGCGTGCATGGTGAGCACTTGGTCTTCCAGAACATGCAGCAGGGTTTTCTTCAGAGTGTCGAGGTTCGTGCCGAGTTTGGCCGAGATGGGCACCACTGGACTCGACTCCAACGCCACATATTCGTCAAGTTGGTCTCGGATCCTAAGCATTCATAAATATATATATACATATATGATATATATACATATATGATATATATCAATAACGATGTATCTGTGCGGACTCCCAAAAATCGGAATACGTAGTACGGAAACGGTACATGTCCCCAATAATACAGTAGATAAATATATATTCCGAATACAATTTATATATTATATAGACCCCGAAGCACAGTAATTGATATCTTCCATACTAGTTAGTACGTTGTATATATATACTGAGTACTTCGTATCCCAAATACTTCTACGATATAAATATCCCAAATACTATATATACAACATATATTATAACCAAAATATAACATATCTATATATATATATTCCGAGTACAAGATACATATGTCCCGAATCACAATAATTGATACCGGTATCACAAACCGTACACATATGTATATCCCAGACCAAATGCAATACTATGCATGTTTATATATATATCAAATACATGTAAACACGTACTTGTCGATTGTGGATGGCGTCACGAGATCGACCTTGTTGACGCACACGACGGTGGGCACATCCAGCGACTCGATGCACCCGATGGACTCGTCCGTCTGCAAGCGGCACCCTTCGTCCGCCGCCACAACCAGCACCACCACGTCCGCTACGTCTGCGGCGTTGTTGCGCATCCTCGTAAAGTGAAAATGGCCAGGAGTGTCCAGGAAAGTCACGGGAACGTCGGGCGCCAGCATCGTGTCGCACACGTGTATCTTCTGCGTGATGTTCTCCACCTCATGCTTGGCCACGTTCGCGCCACGCAAGGTGTCCATGAGAGTAGTTTTGCCATGATCGACATGCCCCATGACGGCAATCACGGGCGGTCGCGACACCAGCACGCCGAGCGACGGGTCCGAGACGATGTCTTGCGGCTCCAAGGCTTCGTACGCGACCTCCACGCCAAAGTGATCGGCGATGCGAGCCGCTAGATCCAGCGGCAGAATGACCTGTTTGAGTGTGTCGAACTTGTACTTGACGTCATGATGCGTCATGTAGTACTTGCGGTAGTGCTTCCTGCAAGCGTGTTTCACGACTTCGTCCGCGGTGACTTTGAGCTTCTTGGACAACTCGCGTACGCGCATGAAGTCATTGAGCACGATGGGCTTCTTTGGCTTGGAAGCAAAGCTACGCAATGAACTCCACGAGGCTGCGGTCGCGCGGCTCAACGTACCCCGCCGCAACATCGCTTGTGAAATCCACACTTCAATTGCCGATTTGATTGGATAGAGCGTCCGGATATGACATTTAAATCCAAATGGTTTCGAAAATTATTATTTTTCATCCAATATTGCCCCAATTTTCACCAAAATATTGACTGAAATTTCTGCTTCCTTCGAGCGTATTTTTGGACGAATTTCTTCAGTTTGCAGTACCATCGATGGATGGTACTACTTCGAAGTATACACGATTTACGAAACAAACACGAAACAAAATACACCAGACTACTAGCAATCACGAAACGTTTTTGTTTCGTAAATCCAATATAT
>NW_009798270.1:1741706-1766456 GCF_000520075.1 Aphanomyces astaci | reverse complement strand
CAGGGTGCACCGAACATGCTGTGGGGTCAATGGAATTACCTCAGCTCAACGCACTGTACGAGCGTGCATTTGCATCCCTTTGCCAACAAGTATTTGGCGAACACCACCCGGCACAACTTGCTAAACGACGTGTCACTGAAATGAGCTACCATACTATGTACGATCTTTTAGGCAAACAATAAGGTCATATAAATACTTCTACTGGCTTTGCATCGATTTTTGAATCACATTACTGGCTTTACAACGATTTTTGCATCACTCCATGATCATGTTGACATTGAGTTATTTATTCAATCCTTACGATCGTTGTACTGCAGTGTTGGTCAGCGTTTGAATCGAATGCTCGATGCTTGATTCTATACAGAAAGTAATAATGAGAGATTTGCATAGTCCGCCAAAGTTACAATCTCCATGAACGGTCACCAATCAAGCTACAACTTACAGTACAGCTCTTGCTGCCCAGCGACAAATCAATCTGGATGCTGGGCTCACATGTTAGCAATGCTGTATAGCTTTATTGATTTACCTCAATGGAATAGATAGACTTTGTTATAGGAGGTACCCGGCACGTCGAGCGACAATCGTGGCAGCTCTCATATCGGTCTTGTGTGCCTTCTGGGCCTTGTAGTGAGCGGATTGACAGATTAAACTACTGAAGGAAGTGAATGTTAGTAACTGCGCGTAGTATGTCAACGTACCTCGGTGATCAACGACCTTGCTCGCCGTCCCGATCCCAACTCGGCCCGCCGCGTCGTTGTCTTGTTGGTCCTTGTGGGCCCTGCTGCTTCATGGAATTGCTCTAGACCATGTGTGTTAACATTGTGGTTAGTGTAGATGCATCAGGTAGGAGTGTCGATCGCGGAATGTACCTTGGTTCACGTTGGTCCGGCATGACAGCGGTCAATGCTTGTTCTTGAATGCTTGGTCGATTTTCACATAAATGATACTACTAGTACTACTAGTAGTAGGTGTGTTTCGTAGTTTGTTTCGTAAATACCCAGATAAAGGGAAGTAGTATGTATAACCATCCAGCTGGCCAAATTGAGGTTATATTATTTAACGTATATTTAATGTAGTTACTATTATTAATAATAGTACTAACTTACAGTTAGTACTGTAAACCAAAAAACGAAATACTTGAAGTACGGTAGTAAGTTAACTCTTTGTGGCCCGATTAGTGATATAACGCATGAAATCCCAATTTCATGCGTTTTATCACTTTCTCAGTATCCATCCCTATTGCCAAATTCAATTCGCCCATGCAAAATACAGCTTGGTTAAATATCTATTTCTTGATCAATTATTCACCAAATATAAATCGGCGACATTGATTTTCTTCACGACTCTCGATTTGCTAAAATTTTGAGAAGTGAAAACGAACATAACGTTAGCAGCAAGAACATTTTGTGAAGAGTTGGGTACTTCGAAGTAGTTTATTGGTGACGTGCCCCAAAGTACAGTATTTCATACCTGGTACAGGTATGAAATGCAGGCAGGTTCACTTTTGGAGTACGATATCGTGATACCGTTACTAATCAATAGTATGAATAAGAATGGTACTAACAGTAAGTCGATCAGTGATGGGAAGCCCGAAGTGTGATAAAAATGTACAAATAGGTCCCATTATCTATGGAACTACTGTAGTCTTGTACTTTAGGATGAGTTTGCCCATATGAGCTCTTGAAAATTGAAGTGAGAAGCTCTCTCTGCCTCTGCAGATTATGCTCTTCTGTATGTAGGTCCATCAAATATCTTTTTCCAGGGGGTCCATATAAATCGACGAAAACCACGAAAACCAGTTCAAAATCCGAATTCGGGTAGGGGGACCCACGGATGACCATGAACACAAGGTGTGTAACATGTGGGATCGTGTGTAAGCCGAGCTTTTACCCTTCCTGACCGATGCACTTCCATTCTCGTGTCGTTTGTGTACGATGAATACTAACACGGGTGTGACGCCAGCGGCTCCGAGCCAAGCAATCACGACATTTGAGGAACTTCGGCTCACGGATGTGGCCATGATCGACGAAAAGGAAGATCTGTCTATGCTTCGCCGTACGTTGCTGAAGAAACGCAAACTTGTCTTGGGCGCGGGTGTGCTGCTCGTTGTCGTTGTGACGGGCATTGTTGCCATCGTGTCGTCGGCTACCACCGAATCGGCCAGCACTGGGGAAGCCCTCCTGTCGGTATGTCATCTCACATCGAAATCACTCCTTGATCTCACTTCATTGCGCAGACCACGGTCAGTCCAACCACGGCCAGCCCAACCACGGCCAGCCCAACCACGGCCAGTCCAGCCGCGGACGCCCCGATCCTCGAAGAAGTTGGCGTTGGTTCCATCGCCAACAGCGTCGAATCCACGTACTCGTCGAATGCTGCAACGAACACCACCAGACCGGAGAGCGTGACAACCCCCGCCGCCCCAACCACCACGACCTCGACCACCACCAATGCCACCACCACTCTGGAAGCGACGACGACGACGTCTGAACGTACGACGACGTCTGCACCCACGACCCCCGCGCCGACGCCTGCACCCACAGAGAAACTCTTGCCGTTCACCGACACCAAGTTTGACTGGGCCAACTTTGCAAGCTGGGAAGCCGACACGAGCGCCGACTGCCCGTGGGCCAAGGGCGGGTTCAAAGGGTCATCGATCGAAGTGTCTAGCTTCGGTCGTCCATTCAAGGAGTCGCCCGTGATCCGCACCAAGAAGGGGTGGAGCGGCGAGAAGGTGCTGCACATCGAGTGGACGTCCAACCCTGGGTCGGACACCAACATCTGGCTGCTACCGACGTCGCTGGTTAACCAGTTCGGCGACCTGCGGTGGCCCAACTGCGGCGAGTACGATATCTTTGAAATGTTCAACGGGGACGCCGCTATCGGGAACAGTGGCACAATAAGTTACTTTGGCAGGGGGCTCACCGACTTTGGCCAGTCCACGACCCACATCGCATCGAAAGACTGCTACGCGGCCGAGACCGTCCACAAGCCCATGGTCGCACCGAATGGCGCCCAGTACAGTGTCGCATATGGCCGCAAAACGTCCATGACGATTATCTTTGGCTCGGACTCGAGGGGTAAGTTCATCCAGCAAGCCCAAGACGCGACGCTCAAAGCAGGTCCGAACTCGACCTACGACGTCGTGCTGGACGACGCCACTGTCACAGACAAGATCTACAACAACGCCCAGTCGTACTGGGGGACGACCCCCACGGGCGGATGCGCCGCGGGGTTCAATCCGGACTCGGGGTATCCGTTCTGGGGCGAGTTTCGCCTGATCTTGCAAGAGCAATACCAAGGCAGCTTTGTCGTGAGCAACTTTCAAGTACTCACCAAGACCCCGTGAGAATGGCGAGTAGATGTGTCAATACATACGAACGATATAGTTACTACGAGTGCGTAATAGTTAGTACACATGAGTCAAACCAGTGATAAATCTGGAAATGAATGCAACTTTGGTTTTTACGTTTCTCCCTTGTATTTGGCCGCGTCATAAGCGGAAATTGTATACTAGTATGTCACCTACAAACTACCAACTTTTCACAATTTTTTTCTATATTTCGTTTTCCTTTATCAATATTTTAGAATCGAGAGATCGAAACGTAGTGAAGAATTCGGCGTGTCAGATTTAAATTTGGTGAAGAATTGGCCAAGAAATACTTCGAAGGAGACATTTACAGTTAACCAAGTGGTGTATTTTGCATGGGTGATATTTGGCCAGCTGGAAGGTTATAGATTAATTGAGTTTGGATTATCATTTTTAAGACATTCCTCCGCGAGGGCCTACACTAGAACCACATGTTATGGAACCGCTTCGCCAATTGTAACGCGCCTGCTCGACCAGGGGCGGTGTGTAATCTTCGGTTTTTACTTCGCTCAACGCTTCATACCTCGTGCTTCGACCGATCTTCTTCGAAGTTCGGCTTCGTCCCTTGTTATCCGGATTCCCCAGGGGAGGGACGGATAAATCCTTGCGGAAATAATCCGGGGATCGAACCCACGACCTTTGAGTTAAGAAACCGATGCTCTACCACCTGAGCTATTCCCCCCCTTGGAAGGTTATAGATGACGCGCACCATGCCGCCAAAATAACAGTATTCTCTCAATATAAATGCACGATATTGTCCAATCAAAGGTGCGACTCATGGATGCGACGTAACGTTAACTATTAATAGCGTTAATATAAGGTGATTTATGTGTAATTCCCAGCGAGCGTGTTTATTCGTGGCAGAAAATGGCCAATCACAATCACAATGATAAAGGTTGGACAAAATTACGATTATGTTCAAATATTAACAACGTGATCGAATTTTCTAACAGTAAATTGCATTACTTCTACACGTTTATCTATATTATAATTAAGAGGTTCAGATGATTTCATTCAAAGGCACGTACGTATACTCCTACTTTGTGGATGCGACGTAACGTTTACTGTAATAGCGTTGAATTCCCTGCAAGCGCGTGTTTATTCCTGGCAGAAGATGGCCAATCACAGTCATCCAATGGTAAAGATTGGTCAAAATTATGTACTCTCGTTTCAAATACTTGTACTGGTAACGCTATCTAATTTTCTAACAGTAAATTGCAATCCAGTATTATAATTAAGCGGTTTACCAGGTATGATGATTTAGAAATACCGGTAACTTACATCAATCAAATTGTGCCATGACGTTACCAGAGATACAGTACAATGGTGGAGACTACATGAAGTTATAACGCTTATCACGACCTTGCGAATGCACGTTGCCTCATCGTCGTAGCATGAATGGGGTTGGACTCAGAAACTTGGCCAAGATTACATGAATCACCTTGTGCTGCGTCTCGTCGAAGTTCGAAGCATGGGGACGATGCGACACCACACATTTGAAATCGCAAATGCTGCGCGGCCAAACTATGTATCTGGTTGTGCGTCTTCATAACGAAATCCAATGACGCCCGGCCATTCGGAAATCCCGACGCCACACAATGACAAGGACGACGAGTCTTTTCTGACCGTGACAATCCGAAAACAGCGCAAGTGGCTCATCTTGGCTGCGTCGGGGTTGGTGATCGTGGCTGTTGTTGCCACAGTCGCGTCGACCTCTAGTGCCACCGACGAGACCTCACAGTCTGCTGCGATTAGTCAGGTAGAGGAGCGTTCATTTCACGTCCCCCACCTCTGACGCTTTCGTGTGTACTAGCCGCCAACCGCTGCGCCTGCTTCGCCTAGCACCGCGCCAACCACTGCGCCTGCTTCGCCTAGTCACGCGCCAACCACGAGCCCATGGAGCCCCGTGGTGGGTGGTGACGACGGAAATGCTACCGTATATCAAAACAACAGTGTCGGCACCACATCCAACACCACTTTGCACCACGAAGTCATCACATCCAAGCCTGTTGGTACGTGCGCTACACTACATACGTAGCGATTCGACCACCGATGACATGTGAACGTAGCGGAAGGTGCTGCATTCAACCACTCCACCACTACTACAACGACTAGCCCTCCTGAAAGCACCACGGCGTCTCCATCTCCGTCGGCAACGACGACGACACCGCCACCGCCGCCGCGCCCCTCCCCCCAGCCTTCCCCCGCACCCACCACCGCGCCCCCCAAGTTGTTGTCGTACACAGACACCAAGTTTGACTGGTTGGACATTCGCAACTGGCAAGGGGACAACGAGATTTCTGCGACATCGTTCGCAACGAGTGCGTTCAAACCGGACCGCATCCACGTGTCAACATTTGGCCGGCCGTTCGAAAAGTCGCCCGTGCTTCGCACGACCCCAGGGTGGAAAGGCAACCGCGCGCTGTTGATTGAATGGACATCGTACGCTGGGTCGGACACCAACATCTGGCTACTCCCGACCTCCCTCACAAGTCAATTCCACACAACAGCATGGCCAAAGTGTGGCGAGTACGACATCTTTGAAATGTTCAATGGGGACGCTGCGATTGGACACAAAGGCACGACCAACTTGTGGTTCAACGGGGGCCTCGAAGGGTTTGGCCAGTCCACGCTGCACATGTCGACGACGAAATGCTTTGCCCCATTTTACCCGAATGGAATGAACCGACCGAGCTCGACCAGCCAGTCGGCTCAGTGGCACACGGCGTACGGCGCCAAGAATGCGATGGCGGTGGTGTTTGGCACGGACGGTAATGGCAAGTTCATCCAGCAAATACAAAACCCCAAGATTGTGCTTGGACCGAACAGCACCGTGGACATTGAAACGGATGGAGCTAACGCCGCGGCCAAAATCTACACCAACGACAACCTGTACTGGGGTGTCAAGCCCGTCGGTGGATGCGCCGACGGCTACGACGGCGGCAGCCCTGGGTTCCCCTTCATGACGGATGACTTTCGCCTGATTTTGCAAGAGCAGTACCAAGGCACGTTCGACGTGACCAACTTTAAAGTGTTTGTAAAGAATTAAAAGCTGTGACGTGCGCCAAGGCATGATACAGTATGTACATATGTCGTCCCTGAAGGTTGATTGACCTTGCGATGTCTTGTGATGCGTACGTGACGACTGTGTATGCATATGTACCTTGGTGAAGCTAGCCAAGATCAATTCGAATGCTGCATACAGTAGCTGATGGACTAGTCGTCATGACAGTGTGCATTGTCGACTTCGACGGCACTCTCCAAGCCCCGACCCAGCACTTGCCCATGCGGATGGAATGATCACATGCGTACGGTGATACCGCCTTTAGTGTCTTCGTTGTTCAATGTTCTGGGCAGAGACACATTGCATCATGTCCCGTGCAGGGTGGTGATGAATCTAGTGATGGCCGCGGCGGTTACTTGACTGCGCCACAGATCCACTGCAAGTGTGTTCTTCGTGAGTAACCGGATAGGCCAATCAACGGACGCCCGTCAAAGATTCAGCCAATGGGATTGTGCTATTGCAACCGTATACAAATCGCAAGTGACTGAGTCGAGCTATTCTTAGGTATACAAACTTCCATAGGTGCTTTGAGGGGTTTCAATTTCACTTCCCGTTTGTATGATCGCATTTCATTTCGCGTTTTCACGGCTGCATTCGGTACGATGGCGACGTCTTCGCGACGACAGGCCACGGTTCGTGGTAATGACTGTGCAATGAACGTAGGTGCCTCCTCCTTCAACATGGCCCGCAATGAGAACCCGTTCGACATGCAGATCAAGCTCCTCATGATTGGGGACAGCGGTACGAAGATGTGACTGGGCATATTGCTTCCCTGCTCCCTCTCATGCGTGTGCGGGGTTGCGGTCGTCTGTGTAGGGGTCGGGAAGACGTGTTTGCTGCTGCGATATGCAAACGATTCGTTCTCGCCGACGTTTATTACGACGATCGGGATTGATTTCAAGGTCAAGAACATCGACTTGGACGGCAAGAAGATCAAGCTACAGGTAGACGTAATACCTATTGACGCCCCTCCAACGAGCATGGAGTCATGCAACCGTGTGGAAATGATGCACGGTGTACGTAGATTTGGGACACGGCGGGACAAGAACGTTTTCGAACCATCACGACGTCGTACTTTCGCGGAGCGCAGGGAATTTTGCTTGTGTACGACGTGACCGACCGCGCATCGTTCAACAGCATCCGCAACTGGGTCGGCCAGATCCAGCAGCATGCAGACGTGCATGTGAACAAGATCTTGGTCGGGAACAAGTGCGACATGTTGGACGACAAAGTCGTGAGCACAGAAGAAGGCCAGGCGCTGGCGGACGAGTACGGCATCAAGTTTTTCGAGACGAGCGCAAAAAACAACATCAACGTCGAAGGGGGCTTCATTGAGATCGCGAACGAAGTGAAGACGCGTCTAATGGAGGAAGGCGGCCCGCACAAAAAGAACGACTTGGTCGTGAACTTGGGCAAGAAGGGCAGCAACGACCCCACGAAGGCAGGCAATGGTGGAAAAGGCGGATGCTGCTGAACGCGTTTATATCTATTAGGCATCACTCATAACCCCTTGACACACTGTTCCTTTTCATTGACACATATTACCCTATAACGTTCTACTGATAAGTCATCCCGACGACTTGTCCGTGAACACGCGGACGGCGTTGTCCTTGGACGCCGTCACGACCGTCGCACCGTCGTAGGCGAAGTGCGCCGCAAACACTTGGTCCTCATGTCCACGTAGAACCTGCAAGCATTCCCCTGTCTGTGCATGCCACACGCGGGAAGTGTGGTCGGCACCGGCGCTCACCAGGCGGCCGCCCTGCCGCGAAAATGCCACTTGCATGACCTGGAATTTCCGTTGATTTATACGGATATATCGAAATAGTGATATATATAGATATATATTATACCTCGCCCGAGTGCCCAAGGCAGTGACTTCGCCGTTTCGCCGTCAAAGTATCGTACACGAAGATGTGTCCGTCGACACCGGCGGTGGCCATGAGAGAACCCGTCGAGTTAAAGCATGCGTCCGTCACTTCCCCAACGTGGTCGCCGAGCACGAAGAGAGGTTTCCCAGACTGTACGTCCCATACCTACGTGGTAGACGTCGTGAGTTCTCGTGCAAGGATGGAGAGTACGTCGGGTGTACTTTGGCCGTGCCGTCGGTGGAACTTGTGAGTAGGAGATTGCTCTGGTGGTTGAACGCAACTGTGCTCACATCTGCCGTATGTGCATGCAGCGAGCGAAAGCATTCCCCATATCGGGCGTCCCACAACCTTACCGTTGAGTCGCACGATCCTAGTCTCATGAATGAAATACGATTCAATTTCCATTTTCACACACGAGCAGCAACCAAAGGCGATTACAACCTGAACGTACCCGTAGCCATGAACGACGACGACTTGGACCCGTCAAACGCAAAGCACGCCACTTCAGCGGCATGGCCCGTGAGGTCGAACTCGGCCTTGCCCGTCTCAACGTCCCACACAGTTGCTGTGCAATCCATGGAGCAACTTCCTACTCGACTGCCAGACGCATTGAAGCCCACGGACACCACTTCGCCTTCATGTCCTAGAACGCTCTTGAGAAAACCTACCTAGTGACGACGACGGTGGATGTTCCTACCAGTCAGGACTTGCTTGCACGTGCCCGTGGTGGTGTCCCATACTCGACATGTCTTGTCAAACGACCCGGTCACCGCCAGCGAACTGTACGGCGTGTTGAGCGCCACGCAGTACACGACGCCTTCGTGCCCGCGGAGCACCACCTTGTCCTCTTGACCCTGGAGCCGAATCAACTTTGCGGTCTTGTCGTAGCTGGCCGTGGCCACCAAGGTGCCGTGCTTTGAGATGGCGACGTTCGTCAGAGGCTGCATGTGGGCCTTGATGGTCCTAGCCAATGCGTATTCCATGTCCTGGGCGAGGCATTGCTTGTCGATGAGGCCATGGAGGATGTCGTACAACCGATGAATGTGAGCTTTCGTCAGCAGCGATTCCTTCTCAATGAGCTGACTTACGAGCAACCTTACGTTGGTTTCAGGGCCAAGACTCACGAGATCGATCGACTTGTGATGACATGTCCCGTTGGATTGCCGACACGACAGACGCAACCCCGGCGGGTAGTGCCGCACATAGATTTGCTGCAGCCGCATCAATCGACTGTACCACCGTTACATCCGTGGACTTTAGGAAAGCGAAACTGCCATTTGCCAGCCACAATACATTCATTCTTTAAAATGATTATTCTACAAAACGTGTTAATATTGTGGCATTTGTCCTGTCGTATTGTATGCATTTTAATTCGAATATTGCAAAAAGTTTGCAAGAAATAGATGAATGGTCTCATTAAATAAGCTCACCACGTCCCGGTATCCGGATAAGTTGACGGTTACACGATCCCGCCATTATGAAGGTTATTTCTGGCGTGGGTTGGTTTCGCAGCACTCTCAACTTTGACCCTTGGTGTGGCGTCTCGCCGAGGTTACCAAGATGCCGTCCGACACCCCGCTGCATAAAGCTGCGCACAATGGCGACAAGGGCGCGGTTCTGCAGATCTTAGAAGACCCGTCCATGGATGTGAATGCGCCAGGCGCTGCCGACCGCCGCCCGCTGCATCGCGCAGCCGGGGGCAACCATGCCGAGTTATGTTCCATACTCATAGAGCGCGGCGCCGAAGTCAACTGCGTACGCTATGATCGCGCCCATCATCCTATTCTAACCTCGTCATCGCTAATCGATCATGTAGCCCGACAAGAGTGGTCGAACGCCGCTGCATTGGGCATGTATAAGCGGACACAAGGAAGCAGCGATCGTGCTACTGGAAAAAGGCGCTCAAGTGAACGCCGTGACCACGAGCGGCATGACGAGTCTCATGGGTGCGGCGGAGGCAGGCAAGTCGGACGTGGTGCGGCTGTTGATGGAGCGGAAGGCAGACTCGACGCTCAAGGACAAGGACGGCAAGCTCGCGTTCGACCTGGCCATGGCCGGCAAGCACAACGCCGTGGTCAAGGCGATGAAGGAGCTGGGCGACCCCGCGGCGCAGAGTGCTTCGTGTGTGATTCAATAGCACCCAACTACCACCAACCTCCTCCTCACCCACTGTAGTAGTCGTACTAACCCCAATCAATCTTTATTCCCAAGTCGGTATATACTACTATGTACTACTACTAGTTGTGATTTTACATCCCTACATATCCCGCTGGTGCACGAGCTTGCCCTTGACACTGAGCTTGGACGAGTTGCGCGAGCGTCGGCTGCTGCCCTTTTGCTGCTGCTTGGTCAGCGTTTTCTTTACTTGCTTGCGGACATGTTCATTGGGCACTTGCGGTGTCGCAGTGAGCGTCACATCCTCGTCGTCGTCGTCGTCGCTTTCACTCGTTTCGTCGTGTGCAAGAACTGTTGGGTCGTTGGTTCTGCTTGTCAAGGCATCGATCCGCTCTTGCAGTTCCTTGGCCAACGTCGGGTCGATCTCTTCGTCACTATTGTCACCATCTCCTTGGTCACTATTTTCGTCATCACGTTCGTCTTCCTCGCCAATATTGTCCAGCACTACTTGGTCCAATTCCAGCGCCATGTCTTCTGTGTACCCACTCGCCTGCACTTGCGTGTCCAAGCTCACAGTGAGATCGCGCACGATGTCGTCCAGTTGCGGCACTTCGTCTGGCATGTACGCGCCGTTCTGGAGCCGTGAAAAGAACTTGACTAGGCCGTTTACATCGCGATTGAATAACCTGCATCGAATAATTATATATATATATATATGATGGCCAAATCAAATATAAAAAAATGAGTTTTCAGTGTACGGACTCTTGGGCGTTGAGATGCTTGGTCGAGATCATTTGCGGAAAGTCGATGATTGTGATCTTGCCGTCGCCGTTCATCATGATATTGAACTCGTTAAAGTCACAATGCACCAACCCGCATTCCGCCAGTCGGACCAAAATATTCATACACGCGTCATAGGCGTCCTAGAAAATATATTTATATATAGGCTTGATATTGATATTACGCTGTAAAGTTAAAATCACTTTATATATAGGCTTGAATAGCACTAAAAATGAAATAGAAGCGAGGCTTCAATACCTTGGCATTTTGCATTTGACGAAACGCATTCAAGGGGTACCCGTGGACCAGACTCATGACGATCGCATGGCGGTTGTGGTCGATGGGCGTCGGGGTCGGAAACTCGCGTTCGTATAGGGCCTGCCGAGACGACATAAAAATATGATATATATATCCTAAAAACACGAAATATGAAAAATATTGACGTACACTCATAAATGCAAATTCTTTCGTGGCCGACAACTTGGACATGTAAAACCAATTCACGTGCTTGCGGTGCTTGAGGTAATCGCGTTTCTACCACCGATAGATTAGAGCTACGTATGTAAATATATATATATATACATTCTTCACGGCGCGGAACGATGTTCGACCCAGTCGATGGAACTTGATGGCGACTTCCGTGCCGTCGGGTTGCACCGCCATGTAAATGTCCGACTCTTTGCCGACCCCGATCTGTCGCCCAAGGCCGGCGATGTGGCCGTGCTTCATGAACACTTTGAGCGCGAGAAAGTCGTAACCCATGTACGTGAGCTTGAAGCCGTCGTACGTAGTTCCGTCGTGTGCAATGAGTTTGTTGCGTAGCAAGTGACTGAGGATCTTGGCCACGCCGCCGTGGCGGAGCTTGGCAATGGATGAGATGAGCTCCACGGGCACGATTTCGTGGTTCTTCATGCCCAGTTCGACGGCCGTGAGCACCTTGAAGTGCTCCTTCGTCAGGTACCGCATGCCAGACACATCGAGTTTCATCGTTCGTCGACGCTTTTTGAACTTTGCACATGGCTATCCCAGCCAATCATTCTCGACTTCTGATTGGTCGAATCTACCATCCAGAGTTCATATGATTGGCCATTTGTACGCGAATCAAACATCGTGATTTTAATGATTACATTGGATTGGTTGAAATATAAGCCAATGGTATTTCGTTGTTCAATCCACAAAATATCATACAACCATACTATTAATAGTACTAGTATGGCACAGCGCGATCCGGCGGCGGCGATCTCCATGCACCTCGGCGTCAAGAAGAGGAAGCACAATGATACATCCAAGAGAACTACCAGTGGCGAGCTGGCGTCATCGTTGGCTCCTTGCTTCCTCTCCCAGTCGCAGCTTGAAGGCATGTCCGACTACGATTACGCCGATATGGACCATAATGCTTTCTCTCCGTCACCCCAAGTTATGACGTTGGAGGATACGATTCTCAAGGTCAAAAGACTGCAGGCCGAAGGCAACACCCTCGCTGAAGCAGGTAGCATCTCCGTGCATATTCATGCCTGACGACTTCATTCCGCAGGCCTGTTCCAGGCGGCCATCGCGCGATGGCAACACGGACTCGACATCGACCCTACGAACGGCACGTTGTACGAGCTGCAGGCGCAAGCGTACCTTGCGTCCAACGACGTCTTCCGCAGCATTCAGGCAGGTTGATCTGGTCGTGGCGAATCGTAAAGTGCCACATAGGCCGCGTCGAGGGCCACAGAGCTATGTCCTGAGTGGAGCGATGCGTTCGCGACGTTGGCCCATTGCCAGTTCAACTTTGGCGAGTTGGAGCTAGCCCACGCCGCGTTGTCACAGGTAGAGAATCAATTGACGATGCTGACCTGTGACGGTGTTTTGGGCAGGCGTTGCTGCTGGAAACCGACGCTGGCCAACAACTCGAATGGCAAGTCGAACTGGACGAGATGGTGGCCTTGCTAGCAGAACAAGCCCGTCGCGTCGCCGCGGCTTGTACGGTCACGACACCATCATCATCCCCAGACCAAGACCAAGTGCGCACGTGCAAAGCCAATCTATGTCGACGGAGCGTGCACTGGTCCTAACGATACTACAGTACTAGTATCTATGCCAGTACATTAATATACTGACTGGTATTGTCCATTTTCGTCAAATTTCCCAATTTTGCCACAATCGAGCACAAATAGAGCCGAGACATTTGATTGGCCAATATCCACTTTGCCCTTGAACCTCGAAAATGGATTGTAGCCAATCAGCGACTAGCAATTTCGGATTGACCAATGGGAGAGATTGGTTGGTGCTCGATTCGCTTGGCGAAATAATTCATACCGAACCTCCAATATACACACTCCAGTACAGTGACTACAGGACGGGGGTACATTATATTGTGTGGGTCTATTTCTACATGAAAATCTCTATCTGTCTATATGGTGGTGGCGGCTAGCATCTACTCGTCGTCGCTGAGCGATGACGCCGTACCCTCCTCTTTCGGTGGCAGCCCATCCATGGGGTGGAGTTGCTGCTGGTCTCGTTCAATGGCGGGTTTGGTCGGTGGACTACCGCTAGTACTAGTAGTAGTAGTAGTAGTAGTCGCGTCGGAATATGCAATGTGGAGCTGCTGGTCGTTGTTATGTACGACCCACGCGGCCGTCGGCGGCTTGGACTGTGTCGCATGGACGACCTCGAACTCGTCCCCTGACCGCCAAGTGACGAGTCCGTCGGTCGTGGGCAGTGGCTCAAGTTTGCTGGCGACGGCGGCAGCCTCGTCATCGCCATCTTGGCTTCCCCCCATGTCACACACGTGGCCTTTCTTGGGCACGCGGCACTTGCGGCACAAATATCTCTTCTTGCTGCTCGTGGGGGCATTCTTTTTCACGGGAATGGGTCGGGGGGTGGTGGTGGTGGAAGGAGGGGGGGACGTCGCGGCTTGCTCGGGCAGGTCTGGACCAATGGCATCGCAGTAGCTCTCGTCGTCGTCGTCGTCGTCGGTACTTGCATCATCATCGTGTTGTTCCATGTCGGTCACTTCAAGCTCGTCGATTTGCTGGGCGTTGAGCAGACACAACGCATGGGCGGCTTCCTTGATAACCGCCGCGTCTGCCGCCTTGCTGGTGGCCTTTTTCACGCGTTTCATCGGGGGGTTCTTTCCCGTCCGCCCCGTCGACAGCTGCCGCTTGAGCTGTTGCTTGGACATGGGACTCAGGTGCGCCAGTTCGTCCGACGGCAGCACCACATCCGGTGACACTGGGTACGGCAGTTGGTCTGGACACGTGGCCACCGCCGGCACATCATCCGGCGGGAGGCGACTGCGAGACAGCGACGACAGCAGTTGATGCGGCAACGACGGAAGGGTGTGAGGGGGTTGTTGATGCTGGAGGTCCTCGCCGTCATGGTGGTGGTTGCCGTTGCTCAGTAATGACTGCGTGGGGGACGTGGGATGGCCGAACGACTGCATGTACGTGATGTCCGACGACGACCGCGGCTCGCCTGAGATCTTTTGCAGCTTGAGCAGGTACTTTTGCGCGTGGGTGCGCACTTGGGTCACGGTGCGACTCCGCACGACCATCTGCACGCGCTTCCACTTGTGGCCGTGCTGGCGGAACCCGCTGAGGAAGCGCTCATGCTCCTCGGACGTCCAGCGTCCGCCCCGCAGTGCCGCGCCAGTCGCGGACGACACGGCGCCCTCCTCGACGTCGTCGCCGCTCTCGTCGTCGTCGTCGTCGTCTTCGTCGTTTAACGGATGGACCAACGGCGCGGGCGCCAGCGGCAACTTGCGCGCGTGGCCATTCACGACAGAAGGAGTGGACGGTGCGATGGGTGTTTGGTGAAACGAAGGACTGATGTCCACGTGCTTCTTCTTGATCTTCAACTTGAGGGAGGAGCGACCACCAGTCGACAGGTCGTCGCTACCCAATGGAGCGATGGGCGTGGGTCGAGTGCCCACGCCATGAAGGGATGGACCTTTCTTGTCCATCGACGACGACGACGATCCAGCCATCGAGTACGCTTGCAACGAAGGCAGACTACTGTTACTCAACCCCACGGGCGACGCACTGACATCGTGGTCCGCGCTCCGGTTCAAGATGGTCGCAAACCCGAATGCAGTCTTGCCGCGCCACGGATGTTCCTACAAATCACCTCACTGAGCAACGTGCTGTCGTCTGGTACCTCATTTCTTGATGATTTGTGTTACCTCGTGATGCTGGTGGGCGACCAGTTGGTGGTAGTACCCGCTGGCGGACGACGATGGATCGTTGACATCCCTGCTGCTGCTGTACGTTCCTACTCGTACATCCTGGACGTCGTGGCCAACGTGTTGCTGCTGTTGTTCCCACGTAGTCGTCGTTGCGACTTCCATGTGGTCCATATACTATGTTACGAAAGGATGATCTCTATCTCGGACGGCTTGACGCAGTCTCGTTCAGTCTTGGCCAAGAGTGTACGATCTACGTAGGAGGTGGCATCTATCATCAGCATACACGGCAGTGTCGCGGCGGCGTCGGCTCACCTTGGATCTCTCGCGCTTCGTTGCCTGAGATGGCTTGAAAGTTTTGCAAACTGCTGTCTCTTTTATTATTAGAATGATGTAGACTTCTTACTGGCTTTTAAAAATACGCGCGGGCTTTCTATCCAATGTAAGCTTGTACATCGTACATTTATGCCATACATAATCCAAGTCACTCTGTACTGTACGATGTACCCGTTTTCGTACGCTCGTACGTACGGATATTTTAATTCCCATCCATGATACGTTTGGAGTTAGATCTTGGTTGATAGGCCACGTTCAGGTCAAAAAAGCGATCCAAATCGCCAGGTGGCATTCGCCCCATACAAAGTTCAAGTTGTTTTTTATCCGATCCCCGACCCCTAAACGTATTTTTAATAACATCCTCACCACTCAACGTAAACGGACCAATCACCGACGTGGAAAGATCCGTTTTTAACGCCAGGATCGGTTTCCCGCGCTTTTGATTGGCTGTCGATACCATGGTCGTGGTTCATTGGTCGTTCAGACAACTGTGACTCACAGTGTAATGTCGTCCTGACTTGATGTTTGTATGGTGCCATTGACGTCCGAAGATACTTTCCTACAGTACGCAAGGCGACGACGACTGATGGCACTCGACGCCTTCAAGTCAGCATTTAACGTTATATATCGATGAACGTCGTGCAAAAGTACAAGGAGCCTCCAACTGGACGGCTCCATTCACTAGAGATTGGGATGGGCGGCGTAGGAGATGCATGATTACGGGGGAGACGTAGATGGTGTCGAAGTGAGTGGAACGGGCAGTGGCACATCGACAGGTGGTGTGTCGCGCTTTGAAATGTTATAAACTTCGAATAGGATGAATACGACCTGGGGATTGGCTGCATCCCGATCTAATGCCGCACTTGGAGCTTCAACTTCGACGACCAACGCCTCCTGGCCAACCGCTACCCAACTATCCGGATGGACCCAGACCCGACCAGATACATACATACACTAAAGCTACTAGCGGCGAAAGAAGCCACTATTACTACGTATTAGCTGTAGTAATATTAATAGTAGTATTACGGACTACTAGTACGTACTAAGGAGTACTAGTAGTAAGTACTACGTAGTACTACATTTCAAGCAATACAGTAAAGACTCAATACAACGTGTGCATATCGACCTCCCTTTGTCTTTCAAACAGTCGGAACACCCTGTTCTGTTAGAGAACATTCCTACTGCCCCTGTGTAGGAGATGTTTGTGCCTTCTTTAGCGGCTTTTCCTCGGTAGAAGTCAGCGCAGACATTTGGTCACAATGGAACAACATAGGATGTCGTGGCCAATCATAGTCAGTTTTGATTGGCTGTTTTCTTTCCAGTCAGAAGGATTGGTAATTATTACTACGTATTAGTATTAATAATTCCCTTTTGAGTTTTTCCTTCTGCTGCCTACTACTAATATGGTATTACAGTAATAGCCTGCTCCTGACTACTGTTCGACTTTCGATGGGGATGATACGTCATTGATTGCCTCATCATCTGTGTTTTGTCCGAGGTTCGAGAAGAAAGAACCAAAAAGAAAACACTATTAATTACCTTGAAGTACAATTATAACTACACCGCGACACTTGACAAAACCGTTTCAAGCGTTTCATTTGAAACCGCCTTCCGCGATTCACACCACCATGAATGCCGTCGACGAGCCGTTTGCGTACGCTGAACTGACCGAAGCAGAGTCGGACGAAGCCCTCCAAAAAGCCCTGCAAAGCGTCCTCTTGAAGCGAAAGCAATACCAGATGAATGCGACCAAGCAACTGCAAAAAGAACTCGACGCTCAAGCCCGAAGCATTGAACGAGCAGTGTCCATGGCCAAAATCACCGGTGCACTCAACGAGTCCAATTCCCAAGCAGCCCCATCTTCATCCGCGACGTCGAACATGGCAATTCCCATGTTTGCGACGCCAAAATCAACCTTCCAAGACTTCCATCCGTACTCCAATAACCTCCCAACCCCCACCCCCACATTAGCCGTACCCGCAACAGCTACGTCAAGCGCGGTTGCTGTCCCATCAGGGCTAGATACGATATTGCCACCGCCATCAGCAGCCCTCACTGCCACTAATCCTATGAGTAGCACTTCGACCACTTCCACCACGTTTGTCGGGCTTGTAGTAGTCTCCACTGCGTTCAAGTACGTGCCTCCCCTCGCCGACAGCATGCTAGCGGCAGCGTCGTCCCTCCACACTGTGCTTTGCGATGTCTCTCTCGGCGGGTTCCTAAACCAAGCGACCAAACTGCTTGTGAATCCGTCGCTGGTCGAGTTTCTAACGGAACTCGCCACGTTCGAAACGGCCGTGGACCCCCAATCGACGTTCTTCATGCTCGTCGTTGTATGTGTCTTCTTGTTTTCAGGGTTTTTTAGTGTTGATAGTTCCCTCGCTCATTCGATAGACGCATGGCGCCCGGGTGGTCAACGAGCCGCATGTAGGCAGCTACCTCCTCTTTCCCGAGTCCCGCGTGTCGTCTGTGGATGAGCTTGTGCTCACGGCGCTCCACGAGCAACAGCTAGCCGCCGCCATCGATCGTACTACCCTCACCCCTTAGCTCTATGTCAACACTCCCTCCAACTATAGGAATTCCATCGCAGCGAAAACTGCTCGCATTTGACGTGTGCCACTTGCAAAGCATCCTCCCCCCCGTGACGACCAAGGAGGACGCTCCACCTCCTTCATCCATCAAAGGTCGCATCCACGAAGACTTCGCGCGCAAATTCCTCTCGCGGCTTCGCGAGTTGGAAACGCAGCGACAGGTGGCCCGCGCCAAAGCCGACCACATTCCACTCAAGTCGCTGCCGGCTACTCAAGTGCCCGTGCTGGTGCTCGAAGCTTGCAAAGCCCGGTCGCAGGTACAGTAGCCTACACATGAGAACCTTCCTTGTATAGTTTAGTTGGCGGGGTTTTATATTTCGTCCCATTAGATAGCGATCCACGAGAACGCCGGGTCTGGGAACGCGTTCTTCTTGCGTCGCTTTGTGGATGCGTTTCGAGGCGCGGCGGCGTCGCCCGGGCGTCGAGACGCGTTCAAAAACTGGACTGAAGACGATGCCAAGTTTCCGTTCGTTTATGCGCGGGATGTTGTGACGTACGTGGCCGCGGCGGTCCAGTTCGACGCGTACGTGGCATCCTCCCGTGCAAGGGACGCCATGGCAGCCAAAGACCTCTTGACCGTCCAATTCGAAGAAGCCGCGTCCGTACGGGACATGTCCCAAACGCCCCAGCTGCACTGCGACGTCCCGGGTCTCGACTTTCGACTCGGCAAAGTGCCCCGTATGACCTCGAGGATGTTTTTTATGTTTATAAAACGGGCGCCTAGAACCACCAATGAACACGCCGACGCCGCCCACGCTCATGTCAGCCTCGACCACGTCGCTCCAAGTCACGTGGACACTGCCCCCAGGGGACAATAGGACGCCCGTCTTGGGCTACCAACTCGAACGAAAAGGCGATGGCCCCGCCAGTGAGGTAGGGAGGTACCTAAATCCAAACAAACACATATATATATAAATACCTGTTGATGGAATCCACAATATGACTATATGGTGTGTTCACTCCTTGAATGAGTAGACGTGGACATTGGTGGCCACGAGACTGGTGCAGACGTACGAAGATGTCGTGCACAATGCAGTCGTTCCCCCCATGACACTGACTGCGACGGGACTCGCGTCGGACGCGGCGTTCCGCTTTCGAGTGCGCGCGAGGAATGCTGGCGGGTGGGGACGTTACAGCGCCCCAAGCACCCCGTTGCGGACGATGGCCGGTACTCCAAACTACGTCCATGTGAAAGCATGTTGGCATCGTATGAACGTGATCACCCCCTTGTTGTAGCGTCGACGTCGACTAGATTTGCCACAGATGTGCAGAGCAAGCGTACTCCACAGGACGTGGTGCAGTGGATGGCTACATACCCGACATTTGGCCAAGTCCAGCAACTCGGATGTCGGGCGTTGGCGCAGTGGGCTGTCGCAGCAACTACAAAGCAGTCCCACGGTACTAACTATTGAGATTTTCAAAACGAAAGTACCCTTGGTAGTTGATGGAAACGTGCCCCAAAACGAAAGTACCCTTGGTAGTTGATGGAAACGTGCCCCCTAGGTGACGACACCACGAGCGGGTTGGTCGGTGGCGGCGTGGACGCGGCGCTCCGTGCCATGAAAATGTACACCGAAGACGTGCAAGTGCAGGCGGCAGCCGCCTCTCTCCTTGGCGCGTTGGCTCAATATGGTCGGTTCGTTTACTATGCTCTACTATTAGTTGTATTCGATTCGTTGATTTACGAATAAGATCGGTAGACATCCAGGGGTGGACTCCAGCGCAGAAAGCCGGCGCCAAGATCCTACTAAACGACCTCTTCGCCAAGTTTTCGTATGCCGCGTTCCCGTCCGCACACACCACGGGCCTATGGGCGCTCCGCGTCATCACTGAGCCCCCCACGCGCCGCAAGATCGGACGCAACGAAGCCGCCATGAAGCTCCAAGGACTCTTCCGGCGGCGACAGGCGCGGCGGCTCCTGGCGGCCATGGCCACTGCCTTGTTCCCTCAAATTATCGACCCCGCTACGGGACTCGCCTACTACTACGACACGCGAACAGGCGCCGCGTCTTGGACCCCCCCAAGCCGCTTCCTCGTGTCATGATAGGGAAGGGCGTGAAAGGAAATCAACTTTCGAGGTATTTTCCTAGTCCAGCCTCCTTGGGCGAGGATATATAAACACCACAATGAGACCACGTGGACGACGAGTATGCAAGAAGTATCCCGGTACCGTGATCGCTAACGTCGAGTCCGGCCCTCGAAAGTCCAACTTCGCGTCTACTTGATACAAAGTTACACGTAGTAAGCTAACTATGTCCTATTAATAGTGTAGTGCTTTGTAAGATTAGTGTGAGCAATGTGAAATTAGTGTATTAGTGTAAGCAGTGTGTGACCGTTATGTCCTGACAAGGCTCTACAAGTTTATGTTGGCACTTCGTATACATCCTGAATCGTCGCTTGCATCAAACGAATCCAATCCCTGTGAGTACGTACTACAATAATATATATATATATCGTCAAATATCTCCACGGGTCGTTCCTTCGACCAACCATTTTTGTGGTGACTAATACTTTGTTATGGAGCCTCCTTTATTTTAAATTATCCTACAAAGCAATACAGTCCGTCCTACATCAACGCTTGCCGTTATATTTGGCGCGCTGCTGACTTCGCTTGATATGCTCGGCCTTTTTGCGGGCACGGATGCGTTCTTCGCGCTTGGCGGCGTTTGCCTTTTGCTCGCCCGTCTTCTGCTTGACGCCTTCCTTCTTGATAAACTTCTTCTCCTGTTTGGTCGCGCCGGTCTCGTCGTCGGAGAGGTCGCCCAGCGCCGCGTCATACTCTTCTTTGGTGATTTTGCCGCGCTTGAACTTTTTGAACAAGTGCTCTTCCTTCTCGAGCTCTTCCCACTCCTCGACGATCTGCTGGTGCATGCCCTTCTTCTTCTCCCGTCGGCGGGGCCCGTCCTCGTCCACCGCCGCCTTGCGCTTCTTGTCGAGCTGCTTCTTTTCAAACCGGTCGAGCTTTTCGGCTTTATGCTCGGCGGCAATCTCGACGAGCTTTTTCTGGCGCTGTTTTTCCCGGGCCTTGTCCTTGTACGGAATGTCCACAATCTTCACCCCCGACGGCGTAAATGCAATGTTGTCCAAGCAACGGAGCTCGTTGATCTTGGGCAGCTGGAGCAGCGCAAACCCCGTCGCGACCTTGGCCAAGTTTAAGTCGCGGAACCGAAAGATAAACTGGCACTGGTGCTCCTTGTACGACCGGACAAACGAAATGAACGCCTTTGTGCCCTTCTCCAGCACATCGCGGTCCGTCAGCTGCAGCGCCTTGACTTGGTCCAGTACATGCTCAGCCTCTTCCGTCGACACAGGCACCTGCATCTCTGTGAGCGGCACCTTGCGGATGTTCAGAAAGTTCACATACGCGTCCTCGTTTGACGACAGAAACGTGAGTGCCGAGCCGGACCGTCCGGCGCGGGCTGTGCGGCCCACGCGGTGGACAAAGAAGTTGGGGTCCTGCGGCGGATCGAACTGGATGATCCAGTCCACGTCGGGGAGGTCGATGCCCCGGGCGACGACGTCCGTGCACACAAGCAGCCCAGCCGGCGCATGGACAAACTCGTCGTAGTGCGCGATGCGCTTCTTGGGCTGCATCTTGCCGTGAAGTGTCACAACGTTATTCGAGTGTTTGGTCAAGTGCGCGAGCACGGCGCCGTAGAAATCCACGGATGCGCACGTGGAGAAGAACACAATGTGCTTCTCCGATGGCTTGTTCTGGACGAACTGGAGCAACGTGGCCAACTTGGCGTCGTACTCGACGGGCGTAAAGTAGTTGGTCAACGTCGACGGGGTCTTGGTGTTGGACGCGAGCTGGACAGACACGGTCGCGGGGTTGCGCAGTCCGGCGCGGGCCAGCGCTTTCACCTCCTGTGTTTGCGTGGCGGAAAACAGCCCCGTGCGCCGTTGCTTGGGAAGTTTCCCGAGAATGTTGTTGATGCTAATGTCAAAGCCCATGTCCAACAACGTATCGGCTTCGTCCAGAATCAGCACCTCAAACTCTTTCGTGTCCAAGATCGCCAGCTCCGCAATGCGGTTGAACATGTCTTCGATGCGGCCGGGCGTGCCCACGATGACGCTTACATAGCCCTTGGCCGCGCGGATCGCCGCCATGTCTTCGTCCACGGACGTCCCGCCCACGAACAAGAGCACGTGCACGTCTGGCAACACCCGGCTGAAGAAGAACACTGCTTGGTCGTAGATCTGGCGCGCCAACTCGCGCGTGGGCGACAGAAGCATGGCCATCAACTGGCTGTGCTTCTTGGTGGCAAGAACGTTAGCCACGTCGTCGTCCTGTGTCGCCAACAGCCGACGCCGAAGCATCTCGACGGTTGGGAGGACGAACGAGAGGGTCTTCCCACTGCCCGTGGATGCATCCACTGCCACATCCTTATTGGTCAGGAAGAGCGGCATCGTCGCAGACTGTACGGGCGTCATGTCTGTGAACCCAAGCTCCTCAATCCCAGCCAGCACTTCCGCGCATAGCGGCGGTTTGCACTCGGAAAACTTCATCTTGACGAACGCAAGATGGCAATTGATAGCACCAACCAATCACGCCAGTTTCGGACACCAATCAGCGATGCAATACTGTGAAAACCCATATCGGATGCAACAGGTTTATCCGGTTGGTGGTTGCACTCTTTCCGGATTCTTCGTCAGGACGACGGCGGCGCCACGATGACAGACCGACATGCCGAGAACTCGCAGCTGACGGACCTGCAGACGTATCGGTCGCAGACCATGAAGGACTACGGCCTCATGATCGAGTACAAGCACATGAAGCACCATGTGCCCAGCGGCATATACGTTTTGCCGAACTTTGACGAGCCGCGGGTGTGGCATGGTGTAATTTTCATCCACCAAGGACTGTACCGCAACGGCATCTTCAAATTCTCCATCAAGATCCCAGAACAGTGCGACCCAACATGTCCTTCTCCATCGTCGTTTCGTCCTGGTGATCTAATGCATGCTGTGCATCTAGATATAATGCCACTGGCACATACCCCAAGATCACGTTCTACTCGAAGGTGTTCCATCCCTATGTGTATCCCGAGGTACGTCAACTTCCCAACTAATCTCGCCGACATCACTTTGCCATGTAGTCGAACGATCTGGACTTGTTGCCCAAGTTTCCGACATGGGACCCCGACCTCCATTACATCGTGTCGGTGCTCGTGTACATGAAGAGCATATTCTACTCGAAGGAGTTCTCGCCAGACGTCCGACGGGTCGCCAACGGCAAAGCCCTCGATCTGTACGATCACACTCCATCTCCATATTCGCACACTCCCCGAGCTTCCTCACATGTCGTCTATAGATTCCGCCGACACCCCGAAGCGTATGTGGAGCAAGTGGACGCATGTGTCCAAGCCTCCCTCACAAATTTGTACCAAAATGAACCAGGATCGAGTCTTCGCTTTACGAAGCCTATTCCCGCGCATGAGACTCTACGCCAAGAGTTCCTGCAACAACTGGAGCCCTCTCCGTCCGCGTTTGCGCACGTATGAGCATTGGCATCATGTGTGATGAAGGATTCGTCATGGATCTACCGGTATGCGTGTTGTAGGAGAATCCATCAGCAGAGGAGCAGCGGGAGGAAACAGTGACGAACATGAACGATGTCGCGTTGGATGAGTTGGCAAACCAACAAGCAGATCGGCCCCCAGAGCGAGAAGTCATGGATGATCCCATGGAGTAGATAGCCCCAGGAACGCCAGCACACCATGGCCTTGTAAAGCATCATACATTCATTCAAGTGCCGGCGTCCTTCTTCTGCACAGCCGTTCTGAGATGCTTCTTCGTTTTGTTGGTGCCGAACAAGATTTGGTCAAAATAGTTTATTGGCAGAAATATATGGGTATTTTTTGATACCCACAAAGTAATTGAAGTGAAACTATTAATACACCTTTTTGCAGTTAAGTTGGACGAATGCCGGATGTATTTGGCCGTGCACCCGATATATTTGGTGGTGTGCCCGATATAATTAGCCATGTGCCCGTTTAATTTGGCACACCGAGGTCGTGTGCCCCGATATATTTGGCGGTGTGCCCGATATAATTAGCCGTGTGCCCAAGCAATTGGCCATCTGCCCGATGAATTGTGTCGTGTGCCCGATGAATTGTGTCGTGTGCCCGATGAAAATAGAATAACTCAAATTAAAAATTGAACTCAATTAAAAAATGCAGTCGAAATGATACACATAACATCCTCGTTTTGGCATCACATGCCAACTTCCATGTCGTCCATCGCCTCCGCGCGTCCGTAAAAGTATTGGAGGCGTAGCGCGTATCGATTCAAACGGTTAGCATCGACCCCTATTCAAACTTTTAAGAAATGCAATAATGCTGCGAAAGTTACCAACGATAACCTGTTCAGCAATTCGCTCGAGATATTGAATTCGGAATTCATCTCGAGTCAAACCATTCGGTGGTGGGCCCATGAACGCGGCTAGTGGCTCA